>NC_056732.1:1846330009-1846398386 GCF_019279795.1 Protopterus annectens | reverse complement strand
GTTAATGAACCTTTTAAAAAACCACTCTTAGTCCTGAATTCACTTCCTGTCTGGGTTACTGAAGTGCATTTGTCAGTACATTATACTGTTGAGTTGTTTTACTGTTACCATGCCTGGCAGTTTTTGCTCCTATGTATATATCTCTGATGTTGCTGCAGACATAACGTTATCATAACTTCCTTTTCTGCATATCTACTGTACCATATCAAATGTCATTGTTTACTCAATTTCATAATTCCCCTTTTGGGGAAAAATAATTCTGTTGCATCTGATTTCTAAGTACTTCTACTTCAGTTTTCTCTATCTTTACAGCTGCTGTTTTGTGTAAATATTTTCAATTAAGGCTGTTAAATTAGTATCTGAAATGTCTTTAACTCTTGACATTGTTTTCACATGGAATGATTTTCACTGTGCCCCTTATGATTTAGTAGTGTATTTTCTATTGGAGAAGTTCAGTTTTATTGCATGTTAATATCAAAACATGATTTCTTCCATCAGAATGACATTGCTAGGATCAGGGTCTAATGCTGTGGTAAGATTTCTGATAAAAGAATTATGCACAGTTACATTAACAGCCTTAGGCTAGTGCCTATGTAGTGTCTATGTTACATATGGACATTTTAATCATGAAACAAATGCACACAACTTATATTTTTACTTTCATCTTTTCCATGACATAAACAATAGTATAAATCAGTTTTGTGTTGGTAGAATTCAGTAAATAACAAGGTCACTATCGGAAGGCATGCACCAAGGTCTGAACATGAATTTCAAACTAACTTCATTTTCCTTTTCTGCACTGTTTCATCCCCAATACACCTCCATGGACTCTTTATAACGTTTTGCATTTCTAATACCATAGCAGGTATGGACCCCATTCCTAAATCAGGGTATAATTAGAATTCATGAAATTAGTATTGTTTCAGTTTTTGGTGTCAAGAAAAGATGCTTTCTCAGCACCTGCAATGAGCTCAGAAAATTCTCCTTCTGTAAATCATACAGGATACACATATAGGTAGTATATTTATGTAGGATTTATTACTATTTATTCCTTCTGTAATTCATACAGGATACACATACAGGTAGTATTTTATGTAGGATTTATTAGTAATTCTTCCTTCTGTAATTCATACAGGATACACATACAGGTGGTATATTTGTGTAGGATTTATTAGTATTTCTTCCTTCTGTAATACATACAGGATACACTATAGGTATATTTATGTAGGATTTATTAGTAATTCTTCCTTCTGTAATTCATACAGGATACACATACAGGTGGTATATTTATGTAGGATTTATTAGTATTTCTTCCTTCTGTAATTTATACTGGATACACATAGGCAGCAGATTTATGTAGGATTTATTAGTATTTCCTCCGCTGTAATTAATATAGGATACACATATAGGTAGATATTTATGTAGGATTTATTAGTATTTCCTCCTTTGTAATTCATACAGGATACACATATAGGTAGTATATTTATGTAGGATTAGTATCTGGTGGTTGGCATGATGGTAAGGTGTTACCTTACATACACAAGGTGCATTTGATTCTCCCATGGGATAATTGCTAGGCTTAAAATAGCCCACAAGGGCAGTTAGCCTAGTACTAGCTATGAATCTATGAATAAATTAGTATTTCCTCCTTTGGTAATTCATACAGGATACACATATAGGCAATTTATTTATGTAGGCTTTATTAGTATTTCTTCCTTTTGTAATTCATACAGGACACACATATAGGTAGCATATTCATGTAGGATTTATTAGTAATTCCTTCTTTGATAATTGATACAGGATACACATATAGGGAGCATATTTATGTAGGATTTATTAGTATTTCCTCCTTATAGGTTCATAGGTTCATAGGTTCATACTGGGCTATCTGCCCTAGGGCATTTATAAGCCTAGCCAGAGTGTGTGTGCTTTCACCACCCTTATAATGAGAATACTAGCCCATTTAGGGTTTAGTTTGCTGTACCTCTGTCTAGTAGTGACACAGAGATGACCCCGGGTAAACTACGATCTCCCATCCACTCGTCAAGACTTCTCTTGAATAGAGTTAGTGAGGGGCTTGCCTAACATGGATTGGGATTCTGTTCCAGAGTGTAGGGAGCCTCTGGGTTATGAATCTGTCCCTCCAGCACATTCTATTTATTTCTGTGTTGAGGTTTAAGTCTCTTGCTCTCATGGCTCTGATGGATTTGGATTTTTTGAGGTGGAGCATGTCCATTAATTCCGGATTGGACATGGCCTTGTACGTTAGGCACAGGTCACCTCTGAGTAGGCGGTATGCGACTGAACAGAGCTGGAGTTTTTTCAGTCGGGCAGCATATGACATATGTTTAAGACCCTTTATCCTCTTGGTGAGGAACTTTTGGGGTCTTTCCAACTGCTGCAGGTGTCGGGTAAGATACATCCCAAATGGGGCATTGTACTCAATCATTGGCCTAATAAGAGATGAGCAGGGCACAATGACCTCTTTGATCTAGATGTGAAACCCTTCATGATAAGGTGGGCAATATAGAAGGTCTTCCTAACCACTTTGGCAATGTGAGTGTCAAATGAGAGGTTACTGTCAACCTGGGTCCCTAGGTCCCTGATTACCTCTTCCGATTTAATGGATTACCACCTATGTGGTAATTTGTGGGTACCTTTTTTTTCCCAAAGGGTATGACTATACATTTTGGCGTGCTTAAGGCCATGGCTCTGGCACCAATTATCCTTTTCTATGAGTCCTTTTGAAGGATGTTTGTGTCTGCTGGAGTATCAATTATGGCACCTAGTTTGCAGTCATCGAACTTTGTCAGCCACAATCCTCCTATGTTTGCCTGTACCTGAAAAATAAATGCCAAACAAGAGGGGTCCCAGGACTGAGCCCTTGGGACACCGCTTGTGACTGGCTTAGAGTCTGACATAGCTCCAGCAACTCTGACCCTGTGGGTTCTGTCCTTGAGCCAGTTTGCAACCCATCTGTGACATATGGGTTTACATTTAAGCTGGTGAGCTTGTCTATGATGCCCGAGTGTGGTATTGTGTCAAAGGCTTTTGCAAGGTCAAGGTAGGCTGTGTGAACTGCCTTACCTCATCAATGGCCTTAGTGAGGGTTTCAAAAGTTTACCAAGTTCAAAAGGCAGGATCTGCCCTTGACAAAGCCAAATTGGGTAGGATCCAATGTCTGTAGGTCCCCAATGTCTTTGTTTATGAGTTCCATAATGATCCTCTCCATAGCTTTGCAGACCAGGTTTCAAGCTTATGGGGCGGTAATTTCCAGGGTCCGTAGAAGCACCGCTTTGTGAAGTGGGACCACTGTTGCCGACGCCACTTTTTGGGGTGTATCCTGTAGTAAGGCTAAGATTAAACAGCAGCCTTATGTTTGGGTTTAGTTCCTCTTCGAGTTCATGTAGCACACAGCCCGGGGCACCGTCCGGTCCCATTGATGCTGTGTTTTTAGCTTTAAAGATCCTTTACCTGGAAATCTGAGATGTTAGGGAGGCTACACTCGGCTGGGATAGTTATTTCTCCTTTGGGGGGGGGGGGAATTTGCACTGAACCTTTTGCCAGAATGTTGGCAATGTCAGTGGGTTCAGTGTATTTATTGTCATTTTTGGGCTAACTCTGAGCATATCTGGGAGTTTCCACCCAGGTTTCTAACATAGCTAAAGAAGGCCTTTGATTGTCTTTTGTGTCTTTTTCATTTTTTTCTCAAAGTTGGCCTTGGGTTTTTATGAGTGATCATAGTTTTTGCTAGTACTGATCAGAGATGCCTTCCCATTTAGGGGTTTTGCTCTGTCATGTAGTAGCCCCCCTTCTGTTGTAAAGTTCGATTATGTCTGGGGTCCACCAGACCGTGCCTTTGGGGAATGGGTCTTGGTTTTATTTGGGATTGCATGATCCATGCATTCTTGAAGGTGCCCATAGAAGGCATTTGCAAAGGATTCAGCAGTGTGGGTTGTGGTTTCCACCGGCCCAGGGACCTTGAAGGATACCACTTCAGTCTTAAGAAGTGTGAAGTTGGCTTTGAGAAGTTCTTCACTGTGGTCTTTTTGCAGGGGTGGGGATGTGGATTTCCAGTGACATTAATTTATGGTCTGATCTTACCAATGAGGGATATACTTCCCGGGGTGGAGCATTTTGTCCCCATGATTGTGATGATCAGGTCTAGTATATTGTCTCCTCTTGTGGGAATGGTGACTAGTTGTTCCATCGCATTTGAGTTTATGAATTCTAGGAACCTTTGGGCTAGGGTGTTTGGGCTTGAGTAACGTTCCCAGTCTATGTTTAGGTAGTTGAAGTCTCCCAATATGATGGTATTTGGAGAGACATTCATACTCTCCAGTGTCTTCAGGAAGGGTGTGTGGGGTTCCTGAGTTTGAGAGGGTGGTCTGTAGCATGCTACAAATTGTAAGGCAGTTTTGCCTACGGTTAATTGCACCAGGATGGTCTCCGATGCTTCGTGTGTTGCCACTAACCTGGAGGTGTGGGTATCTTTGATGAATATGGATACTCCTCCTTTGTGGTTCGTCCAAGTTTTGGGGGAAAGCATGATATGAGGTAAAACCTGATAGTGCTGTGGTGCTCTCAGAAGCCTTGAACCAGGTTTCAGTCACTGCACAGACATCGATGTTTTCCATACTGAGGAGGGCTTCAAGGGTGCATCTTGAGGTTTAGACTCCTGGCATTGAGCAGCATTACTCTTTTTCTTTGCCACTTGTGTTTTTTAGGGTGTTAGGTTTGACATTTGAGCCTTGCCTAAAAAAGGCACTATGGGGGTGGCAAGAGCCTCGGCCAATATCCGAACCCTTCTGTAATTAAAAGAGGATACACATATAGGTAATGTATTTATGTAGGATTTATTAGTATTTCCTCCTTTTGTAATTCATACAGGATACACATATGGGTAGCATATTTATGTAGGATTTATTAGTGTTTCCTCCCTCTGTAATTCATACAGGATATACATATAGGTAGTATATTTATGTAGGATTTATTAGTATTCCCTCCTTCTGTAATCCATATAGAATACACATATAGGTAGCATATTAATGTAGGATTTATCAGTATTTCCACTAACTGTAATCCATATGGGATACACATATAGGCAGCATATTTATGTAGAATTTATCAGTATTTCCTACCTCTGTAGTTTGTACAGGATACACATATAGGTAGCATATTTATGTAGGATTTATTAGTATTTCCTCCTTCAGTAATTCATACAGGATACACATAGAGGTAACATATTTATGCAGGATTTATTAGCATTTCCTCCTTCTGTAATTCATATGGGATACATACATAGGTAATGTATTTATATAGAATTTATTATGATTTCCTCCTTCTATAATTCATAGGGGATACACATATAGGTAGCATATTTATGTAGGATTTATTATTAGGTTTATAGGTTGATACTAGGCTATATGCCCTAGGGCATTTATCAGCCTAGCCAGAGTGTGTTTGGCTTTCCACCCTTTAAAATGAGTTTAACTGTGCCCTTTTTCTGTTAGTTTACTGTGCCTCTGTCTAGTAGTGACACAGAAGTAATCCCGGTAAACCTACAATCTCCCATCCACTGCCAAGATTCCTCTTGAAGAGAGTCAGTGAGGGGCTCTGCCTGATATGGACTGGGATTCTTTTCCAGAGTGCTGGGAGCCTCTGGGTTATAAATCTGTCTCTCCAGCATGTCCTATTAATTTCTGTGTTGAGGTTCAAGTCCCTTGAGCATAGCTCTAGTGGATTTGGATTTTTGAGGTGAGATATCCATCAATTCTGGTTGGACATGGCTTTATACATCAGGCACAGATCTAAGTAGGGTATACAACTGAGTAGAGCTGGAGTTTCTTTAACCAAGCAGCATAGGTCATCTGTTTGAGACCCTTGATCCTCTTGGTGAGGCTTGGTCTTCCAGTTGCTGCAGGGTCGGGTAAGGTACATCCCAAATGGGGCATTGTATTCAATTATGGGCCAGATGAGTGATGAGTAAAGGGCACAATGACCTCTTGATCTAGATGTGAATCCTTTCATGATAAGGTGTATATAGAAGGTCTTTCTAACCACTTTGCAACGTGGTTGCTAAAGGAGGATTATATCAATTTGGGTCCCAGGTTAATTATCCTCTGTATTAATGGATTACTGCCTATGTGTAATTTATGGGCACTTTTTTTCCCAAAGAGACTATACACTTGGCATTTAGCTTTGGCCATGGTTTGGACGTTATCCGTCTGTGAGACCCTTTTGGAGGATGCTTGTGTCTGCTAAGTCAATTATGGCACGTTTGCAGTCATAAACTTGGTCAGCCATAGTCGTTGGCCTGTACTCAATATAACAAGAGCAGTCCCAGGACTGAGCCCTGTGGGATGCCACTTGTAACTGGTTTAGAGACTGACATGGCTCAACTGACCATGTGGGTTCTGTCCTTGAGCCAGTTGCAACCATCTTATGACATAGGGGTTGATATTTCCCGGAGTAAAAAGCGTGTAGGTGTCAAGGCTTAGGTAGTAGGCTTGGATATTCCCTTTCTTCCTCATGACTTGAGTTAAAGTTGGAGTTGCCTAGGAATTAGTCTGAATACCTCACTTTGCAAAATGCAGGTACAATACAAAATGCAGGTAGAATATATACTATAGCCTGGGGAGGTAAGCTCTCAGGATAAAAAAGAAATAAAAAAACTTTTATATTTACAAAGAACATTACAGATTAACACAGAAATTATCAAAGAGGGCAGAATACTTCACAGTGTAAAAGGCAGGTACAATGCAAATTACAAAGAGGGCAGAATACTCTGCAGTGCAAAAAGCAGGTACAATGCAAATTACAGGTATTATACAGAATATAACAAAAAAGGAAGCTTATTGTATAATTATATTAATATAGAGTTGTCACACTATAAGTAAGCTCAGAGAATGAAAAAAAGGTTAGGTATAGGAAATGGTATTGTGGTTAATAAGGAAAGTAAAACTTGTTATTGAGAAGTAAAGGGTAGGCAGTGCCTAGTTTGAATAGAAAGATGATTAGTCCGGTTTAGTACAGGGGCATAACCAGTGTGTCGTGTGTGTGTGTGTGTGTGTGTGTGTGTGTGTGTGTGTGTGTGTGTGTGTGTGTGTGTGTGTGTGTGTGTGTGTCTAAGTTAAAATAATATTGATTCAGTTTTACCCCATGAACACACATGCACACACAGAGGTGACGTCTACATAAATAACTTTTTTGAGTAGCGGTAAAGAAAGAACAGTCAACAAGTAATTATTTTTCAAAGTTAGAGAATAAAATGCATCATAGAGGATCTGGACTCAGAGCTTTTGGGGTTCTGGCAGCCTCCAGAACCTTGGATGCATAACTGGAATTTAACACAGGGTTAATATGTTGCCCTGTCTAGTACAAAACAGGTTGTGCTCAGAGGTGTGCACTGATGGTTGCTATAGCTTGTAGGGAACTGTAGAGCATTTGGTTATTATTCTTTTACATTTTCTCCCATTCAAACCTCAGATGTTTTTAAAGAAGTTTGCTGTAGTTTGTCTAGGGGGAAGTATAATGTCTAGCAGCAACAACTTGGAATACATTACTGTGATCATCATTTTGGTTCACTTTCCTCACTGTCCAACAACAGAAGTGTATACAGGTGGCTACTGTTTGTGAGTAAATTATGAAGAAAACTCATTTTTCAGGTAAACAGAATATTCCCCTTCCCCTAAGACTGTTGATTGTAAACACCTGGCTACTTACTTTTAAGCAGTAGCAAAACTGTGTTGTGTGATGTCTATGTATTTACAGTTTGAAGGTGTCAGCAGCCTATGTTGTGGCTGTCACTTTTTGACAGAGCATGTTATGGTGCATTGATGGTTACATTAGGACCTAGATATGGATATAGATATATACATACGCACTTAGACAAATGTTATTTATTTCAATCTAGCACCAGAAGGGTACACAGAAGATAATTGCCTTTTCTTTTTGAGGGGCAGATACTATTCCCTGATAGGAATTATGTAGCCTCATGGCCATTTCTCTTCTCTGCTTATTTGGAACTACTATTTTTGTCAGCTTTGACCATTAAGTCTTAGATACAGATTATATTTTCCTTGAAAGAAAAAGCCATGATGATTTTTTAGGCTTGCACATTATCACAAGGTGAAAAGGTTCTAAAATCTACTCAGAGCATCTAAACCATCATAACTGCTGGCTTAATTAATTTATAAATTCTAGAGTTACTGAAATGTAGTGTTGGTCAGACAACATATGTTGAAAAGATTCAGGAAAAAAGAATTAAAAGTTGACTTAAGCTGTAAAATGAATTTCATAGTATTTAGAACCCAATGCTTCTGAGTTGCCATAGCAGCAGCCAAAACCCATGGCTTACCTCAGTTATTTTCTCCACAGTTATTATAGTACAATCTTGGTGAATTATGGTATATTGACAGGATGAATCAGAATAAGAGAAAAAAGCCTGGGCCCCCCACCCAGTTTTCTTTAAAAGAAGAAAATAAAACACAAAGTACAGATTTTAAACAAAAATAGATGGGGGGGGCTTCACCCCCCACACCCCCCAATGTCAGGGGCTGCAAACCCACCCCACCCTAACTATACATACCAACTCCAGGGTCGCACGACATTGGGGAGGGGGACAAATCCCAGTTTTATCCTTTGAATACTGGTTTTCAATCAAATGAACTTTCGATCAAATGGGTTTAGGTCAAATGGTCTTTTGATGAAATGAAGTAGACCCATACATATATATATATATATATATATATATATATATATATATATATATATATATATATATCTAGAGAGAGAGAGCGAGAGATCAATAGGTAGACACATTATATTCCATTTCTGCACAACTACTTTTTGGTTTTCAAATAACTCTCCAGATGAAGTTTCTGAAATGTTATTCTATGAAAGATTTTGGGTACTGTTACTGTTACATCATTTTAGTTCCACTGTCACTCCTAGAGCATGTAACTGTGTTAATGAACCATCATACTGGGATGCTGTTTGTATATAAGACTGTACTTCAGACCGTCCATGTCTCAGCTGGGTGACCACTCTAGTCTGAATTCACTTCATGTCTGGGTTACTGAAGTGCATATTTGTCAGTACATTATACTGTTGAGTTGTTTTACTGTTCCCATGTCTGTCAGTTTTTGCTCCTATGTAAGAATGAAGGTTTCCTTAAGCAGAATAATTACGCTGCAGCTCGAACAAGATAGATTTATTGTTTAAAATGCACAGATATTCCACAAATAAAAACCAGAGAATTATATCAGATGGTTAAGCGCTTTCATCTGTTTCCACACAGACTTCATCAGAACCAACTGTTATTGCTTTACCATAGTTTAAATACCCAGTTAATTAACTTCTTAAAGATACATTCTAGTACATAAATGCTTATGCCTTCTAAAATTAACAATCTGCACCACGAATACTAAATATAACCTGATAATGTCTACATAATAACTATAGATAAATGTATATTAAAAAATATTATATATTTTAAAATAGACTAAGTTAAAATACATTATACACATGGATGATACATGCTAATAAATATTAAATATTAATAGATTAATAAAATAAAATGCATTATAAAGTGCTAAGAAACATAATGTATATAAATGTATTATAAATATGGAATTCCAATGATGTGCATACAATTTAACATGGCAATTAATTATGACTAACCATAATAATAAAGAATAAACAAATATAAAAATTTAAAATAAATATAAAACACAGTTATGTTGCATTGAAATTACGTTTGAAAATGCAAAATGTATAGTTTATTCCAAAATTAGAAAGGTTTCAAGCTGATACTATCATTTATGCCTGGAAATCTTGTGGCAGTAAATATCTGCCACTTGCTTTCCAGTAATGCTAAGTAAACTTTCCAGTTACCTCCTCTTCGTACGTCAATGTGTTCAATAATGGAAAACTTAAATGTGATCGTGTCCTCTGCTGTATATGTGTTTATATAAGGCATTCTTCATATCATTTTTCTGTATCTTATAATAATGCTCAGATATAGCTTTTTGAACTTCCTCTCGGTCTTTCCTATATAAAATGCTGGGCAGGCTACGCAGGTGGCAAGATAAACTACATGTTGTGTATTACAATTTCCTGCCCTGCATTTTATATATGTCTTGTGGATGTTCTCTAACTTAATGCTTACTGATTCATGTATATATCTACATTGACTACATGAACCACATTTCGAAGTTCCTTAATAGTATTCTTGCATTTCTCGATGTGTGATGCTCCCTCTCACAATTTTTTAATATTTGGAGCAGTTTTAAATACACATTTCGGTTGTTTGCCCAAAACCATGGCTACACTTTCAGTAATTGTTATCATATCCCAATGTCTATTCAATATATCCTTTATATGATTTGCAAAAGGTGTGTACATGATCACACACACTCTATTAAATGCTACTGGGGACTCCTCACATCTTTTCCTTTAAAATGTATGATGTACCTAAAAGAGGTAAAAAATTTATGCCCCATTGTCGTAACATATCCAACTACATCATTTAACATAGTGTTGGGATAACCCCTGCTACTAAACATGTTAAATATTGTTTGTAATTCTTTTTCCCTTATATCTTACTTGATGACATAGCTGCTCTAACACACTGTCCTTTACCACATTTTTAAAAAAATATGGTGGATGACTGCTACTATATTCTATATAATCATTAGAAAATGTATTTTTCCTATATATTTTGGGTTCAAAACCATACCTTGTATGACTTATGTATGTATCTAAATATGCTATTCCATTTTTTTTAATATTGTATGTAATTCATATGATACAATATAGGAATAAATTATTAAAGATTTAAATAAATATAAAACACAGTTATGTTGCATTGAAATTACATTTGAAAATGAAAATGTATATTTATATTCATAGAATTTCAAGATACATATAGTTTGCATATTTATGTAGGATTTTCAGTATTTCATCCTTCTGTAATTCTATGGAATCAATAAAGGTAGTATATTTATGTAGGATTTATTATAGGTTCATAGTTCAAACTAGGCTATCTGCCCTAGCTTTATAAGCTAGCCAGAGTGTTTTGCTTTCACCCATTTTAAATTAATTTAATATGCCTTTTGAATTAGTATCTGTGCCTCTGTCTAATGACACAAAGATGCCTGGGAGTATGGAATTTTATTACCTGATATCATCAAGATTCCTCTAAGAAGTCAATGAGGGATTGCCTAACCTGGACTGGGATTTTATTCAGAGTGAAGAGCCTCTGGTTATGAATCTGTCCCTCCAGCATGTCCTATTTATTTCGTGCTGAGGTTCAAGTCTGATGTGGGATTTGATTTCTGAGTAGCATGTCCAAATTCTTGGACATGGCTTCATTAATCAGCACAGATGGCCTCTAGCATGGTATGCCACTAGTAGCTGAGTTTCTTTAAGGTGCATCTGTTTGAGCCTTTATCCTCTTGGTAGGTATTGCTTTCCAGTTGCTGCAGGTGTCTGGTAAGGTACATCCCAAAGGGCATTGTATATTATGGGTGATATGAGTAAAATCCTCCTGATCTAGATGTGAATCCCTTCATGATTAGTGGCTATATAAAATGTTTTCTAACCACTTTTTGTCAAATGAAGATTGTTATCAACTTGGCCCTAATTACTTTTCTTAATGATTACCACCTATGTGGTAATTTTGGGACTTTGTTTTGCCAAAGGGATGACTGTACACTTTTGGCTTTAGCTTGAGGCCATGGCTCTGGCACCAGTTGTCTGTTTCTATGAGGCCCTTTTGGAGGATGCTTGTGTCGACTTTATTAGTATTTCCTCCTTCTATAATTCATATGGGATACACATATAGGTAGTATATTTATGTAGAATTTATTAGTATTTCATCCTTCTGTAATTCATATGGGATACACATATGGGTAGCATATTTATGAAGGATTTATTAGTATTACATCCTTTGGAAATTCAAATGGGTTAGACATAAAGGTTTAATATTTATGTAGGATTTATTAGTATTTAGTCCTTCTGTAATTCATATGGAAAAAACATATAGATAACATATTTATGTAGGATTTATTAGTATTTCCTCCTTCTGTAATTCATACGGGATACACATATAGGTAGCATATTTATGTAGGATTTATTAGTATTTCCTCCTTCTGTAATACATACAGGATTAACATATTGCAGTATATTTATGTAGGATTTATTAGTATTTCCTCCTCCTGTAATTCATACAGTATACACATATAGGTAGGATATTAATGTAGGATTTATTGGTCCTAGACAAACCATCTGGATGTCTTTCTTCCACACTGTTCTTGCTTTTGCTTGCAAATATTGGTATTTGTGGCTTTCAGTTTCTCTCTGTATGTCAATTTTCCATATTGCCAAATTTATGTCTACATGCCTTGATGTTTTATAACTTTAAATATTTCAGTTCATAAGATACTAGTCACTGAGTATAGCAATTTTCAGAATCAGTCCTACTTTTTTACTTTACAGTAACTACAATATCTGGTTTCTTGTTTCAAACTTCTAGCTGTTGTTATTGGATGATTCCACAGGATCATTAGGTCTACGTTTTCAGTAATCCTTCATGGTTCAAGTTTCCAATGCCCTCACCAGGTTGTATGTTACATTGTTTGCGTCTCCAATGTATTAACCTTGACATTGTCTTTCAGTATACAAATTTCAGATATTAGTGCACAACTTGCAACAAGATAAATGACTCTCAGTTATGTACTGCACAACCTTTACCTGTATTGCTATTTCTATGGATTTTGTGAACCATTGGGTATGTAGTCCACTAGTTGACCTGCCTATTAACATTTCATCTTCTGGTTTGAGTTTGCCTTGTGTGTCATTGTTCCAGTATTTTTAAGTAAATTCATACAATTCTGTATGTTCTCCTTTTCCTGTTTTTTAGCATTTTTGATAGTTTCTTGCCTTTGTTTAAAATCACTTGTTTTCAAACTAGTTTGGCTCTGTTTTTATGTTTAAATTTCAAAAATCAGTCGGTCATTTATATATTTAATAAAAGAAATTATTTCATCATGTATCATTCCATAAAATAAAAGGTCATCTAAAAATCTAACATATAACGCTATGTGGTGGAAAATTTACTTTGAAACACATATTTTGACAACCATTCTATACAAGATTTGCAAGATGGGGCACAAGAGATAGCTACCCCTACTTTGCTTAAAAATCCTTGAAATTGAATATAATTGTGGTCTAAAACTAAACTCATCATGTCCACAATTAAACTAATTTTCTCCCATGACATTTTGAATGCTCAAACTATTGCTAAAAATTCCAAACCACATTCTTTGGGAATACATGAGAATAAATCAACGACATCAATTGTCACAAAACCAATCCACTATTCCATAAATCCATGAAGTTTGCTCAAAAATGCCAAGAATCCTTTATTAAATAAGGAATATTGTCATATACATGTTTGGTCCAACTATCTATAGTTACACCCAAGTTAAATGTTTTGATTTGGACCCTGATATTATAGGTCTAAGGAGGTTGTCCTTACATTTATGTACCTTTGGGATGCCTATTATATTGGCTACTATAGGAAAATCGTTCTTAATGAAATTATAGGTCTCATTTGTAATCCTGTTGTCTATCAAATATTCTTGATGACTAAATCTATTCTTCTGTGACCTATGTTGACTTGATTTAAAGAAATGACTTCATAATTTCCAGAAAGATATAGTATATTATGTATCAGTTGTAATCAAAACTGTTGTAAATTACAATGCCCTCCTTTGTCTGGCTTCATAATTCTTAACTCTTCTTTTCATAATTGATTCCAGACATCTCCATTCATTTTAGTCAAATTGTCCTCAATTGCATTTTTATATGCATCTACAGTCTTATATTATATAACCAATAGATATCCTTGCACACCATTTTTCATAATTGGCAACTTGCATTTGCCACTGGAATATAAGAACTTTTCTTTAACTTATTGTTTGTCATGTGATCTTTATTTTCATCATTTTGTTCGAATTCCAATGCTAAATTTAACCTTCTACAATACATTTTATTTCCTTAATCATATCAACTAGTTTAAGCCCTGATGTGGGTATGCATTTAATCCCTTTACTGTATAAAGTAAAAAATTCTCAGCCAATTGCATATTCAGTACAATTGTATACTTGAAAACTTTATAAGTATATAAGGTATAATTACCTTTCTTTCTACTATCTTTATGTTTGTTCCAACTGCTGGTACCTTTTTAATGTCTCATCTTCCTTAGATCTATCATTCACACTGGTTGTATTGTTTCCTATATTAGTATATTCTGTATTGATTTGGTGAATGACAGGTACTTGTTTTAATATTCCCTTCAGTTGCTGTTTCGGGCTGGATAAAATCTGCCCCTTGAAAATTTTCCCTTCTTCATTTTTCCTATATCTATTTCTATCATGTAAAATCTTTCTTTTTCATTAACCTTCTTATTCCCTATGTACACTTTTATTTATGTAGAATTTATTAGCATTTCATCCTCTGTAATTCATATGGGATACACATATAGCATTTATGAAGGATTTATTAGTATTTCATCCTTTGTAATTCATATAGATAGACATAGGTTTTATATTTATGTAGGATTTCCACAAGTATTTAGTCCTTCTGTAATTCATATATGGAATAAACATATAGATAACATATTTATGTAGGATTTATTAGTATTTCCTCCTCTGTAATCTTACAATGTGATAATACATATGTAGGTAGTATATTTATGCAGGATTTATTAAAGTATTCCTCCTTCTGTAATTCATAGTAGGATTCACATATGGGTAGTACATTTATGTAGGATTTATTAGTTATTTCCTCCTTCTGTAATTCATACAGCATACACATATAGTGTAGGATATTAATGTAGGATTTATTTTGGTCCTATTGATAAACCATCTGGATGTCTTCTTCCACACTGTTCTTGCTTTTCGCTTCGGCAAAATATTGGTATCTTTGTGGCTAGCCAGTTTCTCTCTCTGTATGTCAATTTCTCCATATCAGTGCCATAGTTTGCGTCTACATGCCTTGGATGTCTTTATGGAACTCTGGGGTTTCAGTTCATAAGATACCAGTCACTGAGTATAGCAGTTTTCAGAATCTGTCCTGGCACTTTATACTCCTTTCGAGCAGTAACTACAATATCTGCTCTTCTTGTTTCAAACTTCTGTTGTTGTTAAAAATATTGGATGATTCCATTAGGATCGGTTAGGTCCACGCCTTTTCAGGTAATCCTTCATGGTTCAAGTTTCCACGTGCCCCTCACCAGGTTGTATGTTACATTGTTTGCACAGTTCTCCAATGTATTAACCCTTGACATATTATTGTCTTTCAGTATACAAATTTCAGATATTAGTGCATTATCAATTCTGCAACAAAGATAAATAGACTTTCTCTCTAGTTATTGTACTGTACAACCCTTTACTCTGTATTGCCTCATTTCCTTTTCTATGGATTTCCTTGCAGAAACCATTGGGTATGTAGTCCACTAGGGCTGACTCTGCCTTATTAACATTTCCCCATCTTCTCCGTTCAGAGTTTGCCTTGTTGGTGTCATTGTTCAGTAGTTCTTCTGTAAGTAAATTCCTACTGGCCAATTTGGGTTTTCATGTTCCTCCTTCCCTGGTCACATTCTTTATATCTCATTCCTTTTTAGCACTCCTTTTACCGTGACTCTGATATTTGTCCATTTTCTCGACATGATGTCCATGCTTTTCCTAACAGTATCTTACTAACTAGAGCAAACGGTCATCATTCAGATCTTGTTTTCTTCAATGGCAACAAGAAGTTTTGTACTATGCTTTGGCTCAAGGATGATGTTAATAAATTTATATAGCAACCCTCAAACAACAATCTATATGCTATGAATTTCAAGGATGGTCCATGCCCTCATCCATTCTCAAGGAATATACATTCATAGCAAACAATGCTTCTTGCATATTTGAGTTTTGGATGAGTATAAATCCAGTTTTCTTTTGTTTTCTCCTATCATACTCTATCTGGTGCGTTTTCCAGATCCCAGTCGAGCAACAATTGAAGCAGTAAGTTGTTAGAACAGGAAGTGCAGGGTTTATTTAGAGCTTGAACTTTACTCCCTAGACTTCATAGAGTTAGTACTTTAGCTTCAATCACCCAGGGCCGCGTTGCTACAGTTGCTTGCGCTATTATTCCATGTGAAAATCAAAACCCTGCACCTTATGTCTGTAAGGTAAACACCCTTTAGACCATTATGTGCCCAAATTTTTACCTACCAGTTCAGTCTTCTAAAATACTTTACATTTGTTTCTTGCCACTTTGTTCTCATCTGTTCATGCTGCACTGCTGCCCCTTCATCTATTCCTAGATATTTATAAACTTCCTTTTGTGCAATTTTTTATACCTCATCATTCACGATGTTTATATTTTCCCGATTATTCAAACTTCCTGCTATTAATGTTACTTTAGCATATTTGCTGAGACCAAATTATATTCTTATTACATCTGAAAAGGTTTTAATGACTTGTAGCTGAACTTTCCAATGTTTGTCAGATGAACAATGCGTTCTTAAATAATCCACAAAAGGCAGCTGACATATCTTTTGAGAAAAAAACATTCTTGTAGTCAGACCGAATCCATGACCTAGACTAAGTAAACAGCTTAGCAGACTGAGAGGAAGGTAACAATAATGGCTATTAAAATAAAAAACACCTATAATATACTAAAATACTGGATCTTTACACCCTGCAGAGTCATTTGTCCCATTTTTGTAGTTCACCTGCAAACTGGTTTGCCACTTTTCCATAGTAATTACAACACAACTGACAAATGTGTGGTGACTCTTGTACATTTGTGAGAATTGCATAATCCATGAGTGAGGAATACCATTAAATGTTTTTTTTTTTTGTAATCTATCCATGCTATACTGAGATTTCTGTTCTTTTCACAAGTCTTCATTATGGTGATATTTAGCTAAAGATGATCCTTAGTTCAGTAAGGCTCTCTTATTCCCTTTCTGCTCTAATGTCATGATCTAATTTTTATCTAGATGACTATACTCAGCCTGCAGCAATTCCTGCATATAGTTTATATGTTGTTGGAAGACAACTTACTGAATAAGAGTTCTTAGGGTAACCTACAGGTTAAATCCCAAACAATGCGTATAAGCCACAGAAGTTAGCCACGGCACAGTAAGTCCAAAAACAGCTAAATAGCAGGAAACTTAGCGTGAAACAAATAGTCTCAGATCAAATATGACCATAGAATAATCCACAGACGCCAAACTCAGCGCTATCACAGTTTATTACAAGTTAGCACTTTCACCTATCAGGCTTCATCAGACTTTCAAAACTATTGTAACAATCCTGTTTAAATAGCAGACAATCTAAATCTATTGGTCCACGTAGTGACACACCATAGTGTCAATTATTAAAATCATATGAGTTCAAAAGACTCTACACTTAAAACATACATATATAAAAACATAAAATCATAAAAACATCAACTTGTATATTACAGTTTTTATTTATTGACAAGCAACTTTCTACCTTTAAGAACAAGCTTAAGGGAAACCTTGCCATTAAGCCCAGGGAAGACATCCGCCCTGAACCTAATGACCCACCTCACTTCGCATTCCTCAGTGAAATTGCCAATGTCACCTCCTCAGGGATTGGAAGTGATACTTTGCAAAACAAAAAAGACAAATGAGTGCAGAGGGTCATTTAAAGCACAATGCTTAGCAAGGGCATTCGATTCAGAACCAACACGTAGTGAGTAAACATGCTCTCTAATGCGTTCACGCAATTTACGGTTGGTCTTGCCAACGTAAAATGCCTCACAGGCAACACACCTAGCTAAGTAAACTATATTCTCACTCAAACAATTTGTATTGGTAGAAAATGTATACATCAACCCTGTGACAGGGTGCACAAACTCCGTCTTAGTGTCAATAAAAACACATTGTCTGCACTGACGACAGGGTAAGGTATTAACCTGGTCTTCCTTCTGATCAATAGCCGTCCTATTGAGTGGACAATGACACAGAAGACGTTTTAAATTCTTCTTATTTTTGAAAGAGAAACTTGGTTTAGGACCTACAACCCCTGCTATACATTCATCTAATAGTAAAGTATTCCAGTGCCTCTCTATAATTTGTTTAATCTCATACATATCATAGGTGAACAATATAGGCAACCTCACAAACTGATTCTGTTCACTGGGGGGTGGCAGTGTTGTATTTATATGCCTATCCGAAAAATAAGGACTAGCCCTCGTCATCCTCAGTAAATCTGTCTGAGAAATAGCCCGATCTACCTCCCTCTGACTATACTGGCATTGTAAAAACATATCCCTTAAGCTGACGATCTCCCTTAAGTAACCTTCATCATCTGGGTTCAACCTCGAAGCTCTCATACATTGCCCCTTAACTACATTGTTAAAAACAAAGCGAGGATGCATACTCTTACGATGCAGCAGGGTATTCTTGTAACAAGTTTTCCTATATATAGCAGTATTAAGTAAGCCACTGTCAAATCTCTCAATTTGTACATCTAAAAAAGAAATATTATTATTAGAAAAATTGACAGTAAACTCCAAAAAAGTAGTCAGAGTATTCACAGATGACACACACTCCATTAAACTGGACTCATCGCCTCTCCAAATAAGGAAGAGGTCATCTACGAAACGTCTATAGAAACCAACCGATGACTTAAATGAATCAAGAGTAAATAACTTCTTCTCCTCCCAACTAGCCATAACTATGTTGGCTACTTTTTTGGAGTTTACTGTCAATTTTTCTAATAATAATATTTCTTTTTTAGATGTACAGATTGAGAGATTTGACAGTGGCTTACTTAATACTGCTATGCATAGGAAAACTTGTTATAAGAATACCCTGCTGCATCGTAAGAGTATGCATCCTCGCTTTGTTTTTAACAATGTAGTTAAGGGGCAATGTATGAGAGCTTCGAGGTTGAACCCAGATGATGAAGGCTACTTAAGGGAGATCGTCAGCTTAAGGGATATGTTTTTACAATGCCAGTATAGTCAGAGGGAGGTAGATCGGGCTGTTTCTCAGACAGATTTACTGAGGATGATGAAGGCTAGTCCTTATTTTTCAGATAGGCATATAAATGCAACACTGCCACCCCCCAGTGAACGGAATCAGTTTGTGAGGTTGCCTATATTCTTCACCTATGATATGTATGAGATTAAACAAATTATAGAGAGGCACTGGAATACTTTACTATTAGATGAATGTATAGCAGGGGTTGTAGGTCCTAAACCAAGTTTCTCTTTCAAAAATAAGAAGAATTTAAAACGTCTTCTGTGTCATTGTCCACTCAATAGGACGGCTATTGATCAGAAGGAAGACCAGGTTAATACCTTACCCTGTCGTCAGTGCAGACAATGTGTTTTATTGACACTAAAGAGTTTGTGCACCCTGTCACAGGGTTGATGTATACATTTTCTACCAATACAAATTTTTGAGTGAGAATATAGTTTACTTAGCTAGTGTTGCCTGTGAGGCATTACGTTGGCAAGACCAACCGTAAATTGCGTGAACGCATTAGAGAGCATGTTTACTCAATACGTGTTGGTTCTGAATCGAATGCCCTTGCTAAGCATTGTGCTTTAAATGACCCACTGTCCTCATTTGTCTTTTTTGTTTTGCAGAGTATCACTTCCAATCCCCAAGGAGGTGACATTGGCAATTTCACTGAGGAATGCGAAGTGAGGTGGATCATTAGGCTCAGGGCGGATGTCTTCCCTGGGCTTAATGACAAGGTTTCCCTTAAGCCTGTTCTTAAAGGTAGAAAGTTGCTTGTCAATAAATAAAAACTGTAATATACAAGTTGATGTTTTTATGATTTTATGTTTTTATATATGTATGTTTTAAGTGTAGAGTCTTTTGAACTCTTATGATTTTAATAATTGACACTATGATGTGTCACTATGTGGACCAATAGATTTAGATTGTCTGCTATTTAAACAGGATTGTTACAATAGTTTTGAAAGTCTGATGAAGCCTGATAGGTGAAAGCGCTAACTTGTAATAAACTGTGATACCGCTGAGTTTGGCGTCTGTGGATTATTCTATGGTCATATTTGATCTGAGACTATTTGTTTCATGCTAAGTTTGCTGCTATTTAGCTGTTTTTGGACTTACTGTGCCATGGCTAACTTCTGTGGCTTATACGCATTGTTTGGGATTTATTGGTTTTTTACCACAGGAGTTTTCGCCGGTTGGTGGTGCGTCTTTGTTATTTTTAACCTACAGGTTCACTTTTTAAGTATGAGACTGTTTTCCCAACTGTTATCCAGACTGGTGTCAGTCATTTCAAGGTGCACCTATGGGTAGTTTCTTCTCAGCATTAAATCATGTTGCAAAGATTTTAATACTTTAACCATCTGGCATAGTGAGTGTACCTCATGTTTTTCAGTTGGGACCCTTCCTTAACTTTAGCTGAGTAACAATGTTCATTCTAATTCACATCCTCTGTATTAGAATTTGTTACTTTTTCTGCACACTGTGGATCCTGTGATGCCTTTTCAAAACACTTGTCTGTCTGAAGGTAATGACTCCTGAAATTCGTACGGTGTTACATGAATTGGTAACATATCTAAGTACAATTGTAAATTATTTTTTATAAGACCAGTTGCTCCTACTACTATTGGAACTGTCTGGGTATCTTTCTTCCACATGGCCTCATTTCTGCCTGCAGATTGAGGTATTTTATGACTTTGTGTCTCTCTTTATGCAAGACACAGTAGTCACTAGGTGTGGTGATTTCAATGATCAATGCTACTTTGTCTTCTTTTCTTGGACCACTATATCCAGTTTTCTAGCATCTGTCTTTTGAACTGTTGGTATTGGGTGATCCCATGTGATATAAACTTCATCATTTTCTATGACTCTCTGTGGCTCATGTTTCCAGTGTTTTTCAGCCATCAATACCATAATGTTTGCACAATTTCCAGTGTAACAGTCTCGCCACATTATTATGCCTTTCAGTATACAGTCCCTCTGCCATTAATGCATCGCAACCAGCAACAAGGTGTGTGACTGTTTCCAATTCGGTTTTACAAAACCTACATTTGTCTGTTTCTCACACATGTTCAATGGACTTTGAAAAACCAGCATGTACGTAGCCCACTATCTTGGGCTGCCAACATTAACTTTTCATTTCTTGATGTGAATTCACATCTCCTTAACCATTCCTGCATTCGTTTTTGACCAACATGAGGCTCTTCCAGAAGTTTTCTATACTTGCAACTATATTTATGTTTTTTCCACATTTCTTGCCTTCTCATCTCGTCCTTCACCTGATATTCTTTCTTTTATTTTTTAGCACATTCAGTTGCTGCCTGTTCTACTTCTGGTTTGATGTCCAATCCTGCTTGACATCAATATGCTTCTGCTAAATTAAGCAGAGACATCATCTTAGATTTATTCTCCTCATGTTTCAAAACTTTCACTACATTTGGATCTTCTGAGGTCAGCAGATATGTGTGGAGTCCCATGATTGTCGATCTATACATGTAATCAATTTCAAGGAGGCCCATCCCTCCTTCAGAATGGGGAATATATAACCTCGGTATACATTGAGTTTTATAAATCATTTGGTGAGCATGAAGCATCCTTCTTGTTTTAATATCCAGTCTATCCAACACCTTTTGGGGGCAGTCAATCACTCCACAACTACAAGTTAGGACAGGAAGAGCAAATTGATTTATGGCTTGGATCTTGTTTCTAGATGTCAGTGCTGTTTTCAGGATTAATTTAAGGCATCTAAAGTACTCCTTACTGAGCTATATTCACATTTGTTCATGTTTTAATGCGGATCCTTCATCAGTCTCCAAGTATTTATACACTAACTGTTGCTCAAGTTCTTTTATATCACATTCTTGTCCCAAACTGATGTTTTCCTGGTGCTGCAGTTTTCCTTTTTTAAAGATTGCTTTTACACATTTATCAAGACCAAATGACATTCCAATATCATTTGAAAAGGTTTTGACAACTGGCATCTGTGCTTTCAGTTCCTCATCTGATGAGCTATACAGTTTTAAATCATCGACAAAGAGAAGATGAGAAATCATTAGACTTTGTTGTTTTCTAGGAGTCAAACTGTAGCCATGGCCTAAGCTGTTAAGTAAACAGCTTAATGGATTAATGGCAGGGCAGAATAGCAACGGTGACAAAGAGTCCCCCTGGAATATCCCCCTTTGAATTTTTATCCCTGGGATAATAATATGTCCTTTATCATGGCTTAATTGTGAAGTGGTCTGCCATTGTTTCATGGTTACTGTAATGTAGTCAATCAGTGTAGTGTGTATCTTATACATTTTAAACACTTCTTTATACATGAATGTGGGATACTATGAAATGCTTTTTTGTAGTCAATCCATGCCATATTTAGGTTCTTCCCCTTCTTGCAGTTCTCCACTATAACTTTGTTTGACAACAAATGATCCTTTGTCCCATATGACTTTCTTTTATTGCCCTTTTGTTCTACTGTCATAATTGAGTTTTCTTCTAAATGACTATAAACTCTTTCGGTGTCAATTCCCGTGCATAGTTTATACGTCGTTGGAAGACAAGTTATTGGTCTATAATTTTTAGGGTAGCTTGCAGGTTCACTCTTAAGTAAGAGCATGTTTTTCCTGTTGTTAACCAGTGCGGTGTATGTTCAGGGTGCACATATAAATAGTTCTAACTCATGGCTAAATCCTTGTGCAAAGAAGTTAATACTTTAAGCCAAAAGTTAGGTACTGCATCTGGGCCTGGGGTTTGCTAGTTAAAGGCTTTTCCTAACTTTGTTTCAATCTCACTAGTTGTTATTTCATCCCGTTTCATATCCTGTACCTTTAAACTTCTTATTCTTTCTTTTACTTCTTCTATCCATTTAGCATCTTTCTTATGTTCCACAGGATCTTCATAGATACTTCTCCAAAATGTATCTACATCCTCTTTTTTTGGTGGTCTTTCAATTCCTTTTACCTTATTTCCCAATTCTCTACAAAACTTTTTTGGGTCATCAATAAATTACATATTTTGTGCTTTTCCCTCATATATATCTCCATATCTTCTAAGTCTTTCCGCTTGTTTTGAAATTTTTAGTTTGTTATCTCCAATAGTGCATAATAGATCCTGGTCTATTCTAATACTCTGCATTGCTTTTATCACATCTATCTTTCTTAGTATTTTTATTGATCTATTCCCTTTTTCTATAATCTTCTAAAAACGACACTTCTTGTCTTAGGTGCTTTATAGTTTTCTCCATTCATTATTTCCATGATGGTATTCACTTTCGCCCCCTCTTTTCCCTCGCCACCCTATGTTCCTGTGGTAGAACTTTATCAGTTATAAATTTAGCAGCACAGTAATATATTCTGTTTACTTCTGTTATATCGCATGGGTCTCTATGGACAGTCCTAATTACTGCATTCATTTCTTTTATCAGACTTCTGACTTTTAGGGTTTTATTAACATTCTGCAGTCTATTTCTCTCATTGATCTTGATATATCTGTCTTTGTCTATTAAATCAAGCAACTCTTCTCTTAACTCCTTTTCTTGCATACTGAGGGAACATCCCTTGTTTTCCATTTCCTGCGGGCATTCTATAGAAAGTTCTATAGCATCTTCCTGTGGCACATTCTCTTCAATTTCATCCTGTCATCTGTTGTTTTGTCAAATGGAAACTCACTGGCCTATCGCTCCTCAACATTGACTGCATCAGAGTTTCCACAGTTTCCTGTTCCTTTACTTGCAACAAACAAATGAATGTTTATACTGGTTTTCTGTGGAAGGCTCCAAAATATCTTGATATGGCACCTGGCCAATTGCTTCCTGTTCCACTGGTTTCCCCTTAATCTGCTCTGTATGTGTATACTGATGCCTATACATATTACCTTTTTGCCTAAAACTCTTACCACATGTGCAAAATTTATAGTTTTTCTGCCCAATGTGGGTACTCTGATGACTTACCATTTGATTCTTCTGTCCAAAATTTTTGTCATACATGGTACATTTGTAGAATTTCTGCCTTTTTAATTTCTCCAAGTCTTTTGGGTTTCTAATGCCATGACGGGCCCTGCCCATGTGGATACGCTGATGACACTTCATATTGCACTTCTGCCTAAAACTCTTGTCACACGTGGTGCATTTATAGGGCTTCTGCCCAGTGTGTGTATTCTGATGCCTCTACATTTGACCCTTCTGTCTAAAACACTTACCACATGTGGCACATTTGTAGTTTTTCTGTCCAGTGTCGGTACTCTGATGACTTACCATCTGATTCTTCTGTGTAAGACTCTTTTCACAAATGGTACATTTATAGGCCTTCTCTTTTTTGATTTCTCTAAGTATTTTGGGTTTCTAATACCATGACAGGAATGGACCCCATTCCTAAGTCAGAGTACGATTAAAGTTCATGAAATTAGTATTATTTCACTCTTTGATGTTAGCCAAAAGTGCTCTTCGCAGTACCCGCAATGTGCCCAGCAATGACTCCTTCTGCAATTCATACGGTGTTACATGATACCACTTCGATACCATAATATTTGCACAATCTCCAGTGTAACAATCTCGCCACATTATTATGACTTTCAGTATACAGTCCCTCTGCCATTAGAGCATCGCAACCAGCAATAAGGTGTGTGACTGTTTCCAATTCGGTTCCACAAAACCTACATATGTCTGTTTCTCCCACATGTTCAATGGACTTAGTAAACCAGCGTGTACGCAGCCCACTATCTTGGGCTGCCAATATTAACCTTTCATTTCTTGATGTAAATTCACCTCTCCTTAACCATTCCTGTGTTCATTCTTGATCAATATGTGGCTCTTCCAGAAGTTTTTTATACTTGCAACTATATTTATGTTTTTTCCACATTTCTTGCCTTTTCATCATTACTAAGCTTTATTCACATTTGTTCATGTTTTATCACTGATCCTTCATCAATTCCCAAGTATTTATACACTCCCTCTTGCTCGAGCTCTTTTATATCACATTCTTGTCTCAAACTGATGTTTTCCTGGTGCTGCGATTTTCCTTTTTTAAAGGTTGCTTTTGCACATTTATCAAGACCAAATGACATTCCAATATCATCTGAAAAAGTTTTGACAACCTGCAGCTGTGCTTTCAGGTCCTCATCTGATGAGCTATACAGTTTTAAATCATCGATAAAGAGAAGATGAGAAGTCATTAGACTTTGTTGTTTTCTAGAAGCCAAATTGTAGCCATGGCCTAGGCTGTTAAGTAAGCAGCTTAATGGGTTAATGGCAAGGCAGAATAACAAGAGTGACAGAGAGTTGCCCTGGAATATCCCCCTTTGAATTTTTATCCCTGGGATAGTAATCTGTCATTTATCATGGCTTAATTGCAAAGTGGTCTGCCACTGTTTCATGGTTACTGTAATGTAATCAATCAGTGTAGGGTGTATCTTATACATTTTTAAGCACTTTTTTATCCATGAATGTGGGATACTATCAAATGCTTTTTTGTAGTCAATCCATGCCATACTTAGGTTCTTCCCCTTCTTACATTTCCCCACTATAACTTTGTTTAACAACAAATGATCTTTTGTTCATAGGTTCATAGGTTCATACTAGGCTATCTGCCCTGGGGCAATTATAAGCCTAGCCCGATTCTGTATGGCTTACGACACCCCTTGATTTGAGTATACTGTGCCCTTTTTAAGGTTTAGTTTACTGTGCCTCTGTCTAATAGTGACACGGGAGTAATCCCTGGGACAAACCTACGATCCCCCATCCACTTATCGAGATTCTTCTTGAAGAGATTCAGTGAGGTGCTCTGCCTCACATGAACTGGAATTCTATTCCAGAGTGAAGGGAGCCTCTGGGTTATGAACCTGTCCCTCCAGCAAGTTCTATTTATTTCTGTGCTGAGGTTCAAGTCCATCGAGCGTGTGGCTCTAAGGGATTTAGATTTACTGAAGTGGAGCATGTCCATTAATTCTGGATTTGACATAGCTTTGTATGTCAGGCATAGATCGCCTCAAGTAGGCGGTATGCAACTGAGTAGAGCTGGAGTTTCTTTAACCGAGCAGCATATGGCATCTGTTTGAGACCCTTGATCCTCTTGGTGAGATACTTTTGGGGTCTTTCTAATTGCTGCAGGTGTCGGGTAAGGTACATCCCAAACGGGGCATTGTATTCTATGATGGGCCTGATGAGGGATGAATAAAGGGGCGGGCATTACCTCTCTTGATCTAGATGTGAAACCCTTTGTGATGAGGTGGGCTATGTAGAATGTCTTTCTAACCACTTTGGCAATGTGGTTTTCAAAGGAGAGATTGCTATCAACTTGGGTCCCCAGGTCCCTAATAACTTTCTCTGTACTTAATGGGTTTCTGCCTATGTGGTAATTTGTGGGCACATTGTTTTTGCCAAAGGGTATGACTATACATTTTTTGGCATTTAGCTTTAAACCATGGCGCTGGCACCAGTTATCTGTCTCTGTGAGACCTTTTTGAAGGATGTTTGTGTCAGCTGGAGAGTTGATTATGGCGCCCAGTTTGCAGTCATCTGCGAACTTGGTGAGCCATAGTCCTCCCACGTTTGCCTGTACCTTGGAAAAGTATATACCGAACAAGAGTGGTCTCAGGACAGAACCCTGTGGGATGCCACTTGTGACCGGTTTCGAGTCTGACATGGCTCCAGCAACTCTCACTCTGTGGGTTCTGTCTTTGAGCCAGTTTGCGACCCATCTTGTGACATAGGGGTTTATATTTAAGCTGGATTGCTTATTTATGATGCCCGAGTGGGGTATTGTGTCAAATGCCTTTGCAAGGTCTAGATAGGCTGTGTGGACTACCTTCCCTTCATCTATGGCTTTGGTGACTGTTTCAAAGAAGTCAACCAGGTTCAAAAGGCAGGATCTGCCCTTGACAAAGCCGAACTGGGTAGGATCTAGTGTCTGTAGGTCCCCAATGTCTTTGTTTATGAGCTCCATGATGATCCTCTCCATAGCCTTGCAGACTAAGCTAGTCAGGCTTGACTTTCTTTTATTGCCCTTTTATTCTACTGCCATCATTGAGTTTTCTTCTAAATGACTATAAACTTTATCAGCGTCAGTTCTCTCCAGTGTGTATATATTGATGTTTTACCATGTGATCCTTCCATGTAAAAGTCTTGTCACACATGGTCACTTATAGCGTTTCTGTCTCGTGTGTGTGTATTCTGATGCCTATGCAAATTATTCTTAAGCTTAAAACTCTTATCACATGCGACACATTTGTAGTTTTCCTGTCATTTTTAATTTCTTCAAGTCTTTTGGGTTTCTAATACCGTGACGGGAATGGACTCCACTCCTAAGTCAATGTACGATTAAAGTTAGTATTGTTTCACTCTTTGATGTTAGCCAAAAGTGCTCTTTGCAGCACCCACAATGTGCCCAGTAATGACTCCTTCTGCAATTCATATGGTGTTACATGAATTGGTAACATATCTAAATACGATTGTAAATTCTTTTTTATAAGACCAGTTGCTCCTACTACTATTGGAACTGTCTGGGTATCTTAATTCCACATGGATCTCGTTTCTGCCTGCAGATCGAGGTATTTTATGACTTTGTGTCTGTCTGTATGCAAGACACTGTAGTCACTAGGTGTGGCATTTTTAATGATCAATGCTACTTTTTTCTTCTTTTCTTGGCCACTATATCCGGTTTTCTAGCATCTATCGTTTGGATGTTGATATTGGGTGATCCCATGTGATGTAAACTTCATCATTTTCTATGATTCTCTGCGGCTCATGTTTCCAGTGTTTTTCAGCCACTTTGATATCATAATGTTTGCACAATCACCAGTGTAACAATCTCGCCACATTATTATGCCTTTCAGTATACAGTCCCTCTGCCATTAGAGAGTCGCAACCAGCAATAAGGTGTGTGACTGTTTCCAGTTTGGTTCCACAAAACCTACATATGTCTGTTTCTCCCACATGCTCAATGGACTTAGTAAACCAGCGTGTATGTAGCCCACTATCTTGGGCTGCCAATATTAACCTTTCATTTCTTAATGTAAATTCA
This sequence comes from Protopterus annectens, assembly GCF_019279795.1. NCBI lineage: Eukaryota > Metazoa > Chordata > Ceratodontiformes > Protopteridae > Protopterus > Protopterus annectens. The sequence goes on along the minus strand of NC_056732.1, from coordinate 1,846,370,321 downwards.
CCTCTCCTTAACCATTCCTGCATTCGTTCTTGATCAACATGAGGATCCTCCAGAAGTTTTCTATACTTGCAACTATATTTATGTTTGTTCCACATTTCTTCTGTCTTTTTTAATTTCTCCAAATCTTCTGGGGTTCTATAACCATGACAGGAATGGACCCCATTCCTAAGTCAAAGTATGATTAAGGTTCATGAAATTAGTATTGTTTCAATCTTTGATGTTACCCAGTAGTGCTCTTCACAGTACCCACAACGTGCCCAGTAATGACTCCTTCTGCAATTCGTATGGTGTTACATGAATTGGTAACATATCTAAGTTGTTGTGTCTTTTGGCTTTTCCCGGTTAGGGGTCGCCACAGCGGAACTCCAGTCCGCTAATGATTCTTTTATATAAGACCAGTTGCTCCTACTAGTATTGGAACTGTCTGGGTATCTTTCTTCCACATGGCTCTCGTTTCTGCCTGCAGATCAAGGTATTTTATGACTTTGTGTCTCTCTGTATGTGTCAAAGGAAAAATATACTTTAAAAATGATCAAAACACGGTAGGTTCAGGTTAAGGCACTTTAATCTTGCAGCAAGGAGACAAAAACGTGCTAATACATAGTTTGTCTAACTAGAAACAGGAAATACTTTCATTTTTATACACCTTCTAACAAGACATTGCCTACCAAGCTGACGTGACAAATTACAAGTCTTTTCACCATCACCTATTAACAATTAGTCTCATGAATTTCTGCTGATTTATCAATTTTTGTGAGAAACTTCCTAAGGAAAACAACGTGGCCTTGGTTACCACCGTTAGATACATGCAATGTTACCATTCAAGGTACTATGGCTAATTCAAGCACAAAGCTAGCAGTTCATTTCTCTAATAATCCTTTGTCTACATTATCTCTAAGGTACTGCAGCTGCACATGTTCTCATACTTCGAACAGAGCTGATTGTTTAGAATCATTACATTTACAGGATATAGCATTGTTCATTCATTCTTTCCTGACCTAGCAGATAAGCACCTGCTTCTCAAGTACATTTCCAAAAGGCATAAACATGAATATTGCTGTGCTAGCAATTACTAGGTCAGAGGGCATCTTGCAAGTTTCAGAAAGCACACTGCAGTTTCAAAAAAGCATCTTTTCAGTCTCATATGAAACTCAATTTATATATAAAACAGTGCATATAAAATAGAATGAAAAACGTGCTAACTCATTTAGCTTCTAATTAGCATTAAGCATACACATATTAATACATATTTTTCTAACATTTCCCCCCTGTTAATACTTTTTAATTCTATTTTCAAAAAGAATAAACAGTTTGCTTCTTTTCCTAACCTCTTCCATTCAGGATTTGAAGTTAAGAAAGTCATTCAGTTTAAACTTTATGAAAGTGTTTCACATTCTAGCAGCTCTTCAAATTCAGTACTCTGATACATAGTCTCAGAAACTGATATATCTATAAATGCTTTGATTAATTTCTTCATGCAGGGGATTCCACAACAAACACAAACTCCTATCAGGTGTAATCCCACACCAATGGCAATCAAGATGTTCATTAGGATGGAACCCCACCCCAAACAAATTCTGGAAAAAGTCCGTCAGAGGGTTTGGGCCTGGTTTGGTCATGGCCGACACTTGCTGAATCACCTCAAGGTGGTCATTAATTTTGTGCTGATGATCTGGTATAAACGCACAGCATTCTTCTTTGATTAAAGTGCATGTACCACCCCTCGCCGCTAGGGTGAAGTCAAGAGCCATTCGGTTCTGGAGCACTACAGTTTTCATAGCATTCAGTTCATCAGTTATCAGTTCAAGAGCAGAGAAAGTTGCATTACTCATCACTTCGAGAAGTTTAGACAGTTTTTGCAGCTCCCAAATCGATTTAACTGTGCCATATGCAGGTAATATGCCTGCCCATGATATGACAGCATCACTCAAGTCCATGTGCGTAAGTTTGGTACCCACAGTATGTTGGTCTTTCCAGCCCACCTCGATCTGTCCCATTGGATTCTCAGGCTTTTTAACAGTCTTCTTGGTCACATCTCGGGTATTTCGAATATTTCCCTGAGGCAAGACTGCAGTGTGTCGTATGGCCGGGACCAGGTACCCCAAAAAACAACTGCCGGACCAATTCTCAGGTAACCATTTATATGCTTTTTTACCACACACAAAATAACAATCCTCTACTTTAGTAGTTACTTTGTTACGAAATGACTGCCCTGCATGAAACATTTTCCTATCTATAACAGATAACTGTTTAAAAAGTACAGGATTAAGTTGCACTTGATCAAGAGTCTTATGCATGGATTTAAGAAATGAGTTATAATCTGTACTACAAGATCCACCCAGATCATTTGCTTTTGTATAACATTTATATTGCACAGTTACATTACACTTACTCCAACCCACTTGTATGGTATCATTCTTATAAAAACATACAATTCCCTTTTGTGTCACAGGCAAATACAGTGCTACCTTATCATATGCTTTAATAGATACTGTGTCAAAAACCAGATTTTCCCAGGTCTCATTGACCCCTAGGGGGATAGCAGTCATTAATAGCCCCCCGTATGCAGTTGGTATGGCTGTGCAGATCCAGCAGTTCGAAACATTAAAAGTCTCAGCATACACACGTGTAATTGCCTGATAAGTGTTAAAGTTCGGGTGCCAGTCTATATTTGGTTCATCACGTTTAATCAGTTCGACTTTTGTGGCAGGAAAAAGGAAAGGCCACAACAAAAAGAACAATGTTATTAGCATAGCTATCAAAATAATCATGCAAGTTTTCTGAGATTGTTCAGTGTCTCTATTCGCTCTATACCTGGCCATTTTGTTCTCGTTGTACAACAGTAACAAGGTTTTTGTCCAGTTCAAAGTTCTTAACCAGTTTACAGTGTTTCAAATTAATCCAGGATGCTTGCTCCACGATCTTGACTGCAGTGGGTGTCGACAGTAGTACCCGGTACGACCCTTCCCATTTCGGAGAACTCCAATTTTTCTTCTTCACTATCTTCACCCAGACCCAGGTGCCTGGGGCTACTGCTGCTTCCGATTTCATCTGCTCTTTATCTGAAACAGAATTTAACTGCAAAAGTTTGTTATTCAAAAATCGCCTCATATACCCTGCAAGTGAACTGTCAGCCTCCTGCTCTGTAGACATGAGAGGTTTCCATTGAGGTGTATAATATGCCCTCCCAAACAAAACTTCAAAAGGAGTTAACCCTTTTGAATTTGGAACAGTTCTCATGCTCAACAGTGCCAGAGGTAAACAGTGTACCCAGTTCTTTTGTGTCTCACTTATCAATTTCCTAAGTTTATTCTTCAACACCCCATTATGCCTCTCTACTAATCCTGCAGATTGGAGGTGGTATGCACAGTGGTTTTTTAACGATATCCCGAAATAGCGACTAAGTTGTTGTATTGTTTGGTTTACAAAATGTGTACCGTTGTCACTATAAATCTTTTCCGGTATGCCAAATCTAGGTATAATTTCTTTAACAAGGACCTTTGCAACAGTAGCTGCATCTGGATTTTTAGTTGGAAAAGCTTCCACCCATTTGGAAAACATATCTATAATGACAAGGCAGTACTTCTTATTTTTGCATTTATTCAGTTCTATGAAATCCATACAAATAGTATGAAATGGATACGGTGGTGTAGAGAAACTCCCTTGCTTAGGTTTCAATGCCCCTTGTGCATGATGCTTGTTACAAACATGGCATGCTGCACAAAAATTTTTTGTGTAATTAGTAAATCCATACGTCGTAAACACTTGATTCACTAACTGTACCATCCCCCCTGTTGAGACATGGCTCTGCCCATGGCTCAACAAAGCTGCATATCTAAACAAGTTAGATGGTAGAATTGGTTTCTTCTCTTTGGAGATGTACAGTCCCTTCTCAAGGATTGCTCCTCGTTTTATCCACTTTTGTTTCTCTACATTTGTAGTAAGTGTCTGCATTGTTTTTAACATTTCTAAATCTAAAATCTCAGAAGGTTGCAATTCCTCGCTCAAAAGGAAAACTTCTGAAGCTGAAGCTGCCTGTTTTGCAGCTGTATCAGCCCTCGCATTACCTTTTGAAATTCTATCCTGTTGCTTGGTATGAGCTACGCATTTGCAAATAGCTACTTTCTGAGGTAACTGAATAGAGTCTAACAAATCTAAAATAAATTGTGCATGGTTAATTGGTTTACCAGTAGATGTTATCATTCCTCTATTTTTCCACTGTTGCGCAAAAACATGTACAGTAGAAAAAGTATACTGACTGTCAGTAAAAATATTCACTTTCTTACCTTTTGCTAAGGTACATGCCCTCGTCAAGGCAATCAATTCTGCTGCTTGTGCAGATAAGCTGTGTGGTAAAGACTTTGCTTCTAAAATCTCAGTATCAGAAACTACTGCATACCCCACCAGGTTCTGTCCTGTAGGACCCCTCCTGCACGAGCCGTCCACATAGTATGTCACCTCGGCATTATCCAAGGGAACATCTGTAAGGTCTTTTCTAGGTAGTGTCTTTTGCTCAATCTCCTGCAGGCAGCAGTGTGGTCTACCATCTGCAGGGGTTGGGAGCAAGGTTGATGGATTCAAAGTTGTACATCGTTCAATTGTCATATGAGGTTGGCTCAACAGTATAGTCATACAGGAAAGATGTCTAGCAGGAGAAAGATATGCTACTTTTTCTTGCAGTAAAATAATCGCGACTGCATGAGGCACTCTCAATGTGAGAGGGTGGAACAATACTACTGAGGCTGAAGCCTGCACTGCCATTGCAGCTGCGACTACTGCTTGTACACAGTGGGGCAAGGATCGCACCACTGGGTCTAGCTGTGATGAATAGTAAGCTATGGGGCGTTGTTTGTCCCCATGCTGTTGTGTTAACACTGATGTCATATAACCTTGCTTACAGTCTACAGTTTGGAAAAATCGCTTATGATAGTTTGGTAATCCTAAAACTAAGGAAGATGCTATCAATTGTTTCAGTTTGCAGAAAGCTGATTCTGCTTCTGGTGTCCACTGTAATAAATCCTGTGCTGCCATCGGCTTTTTGAATATCAAATTAGTCAGTGGAGCAGATTCCAAAGCATAATTTGGTATCCAACTCAAACAAAAGTTAGTAATTCCCAGGAAGGACATCATTTCCTTCTTGGTAGTTGGTCTAGGTGCTTGCAATATTGCCGTTGTCCTGTCTTCATCTAATATTCTGCCCTCTTTGGATATTACATATCCCAGGTATTTGACCTGTTTTCTCCAAAGTTGCAGCTTGTTCTTGTTTACCTTGTGTCCTTGAGTAGCTAAAAATTGTAATAATGCTATGGTATCTTTTCTGCATTCTTGCTGGGTGGGGGCTGTCAGCAGAATGTCGTCTACATAAAGTAAAATCTGACTACCTTTCGGTGGGATAAATCCTGCCAGGTTACTTGCCATTTCCTGTGCAAATATCGTTGGACTTTCACAATATCCCTGTGGTAGTCTCGTATATGTATACCGTTTCCCCTGAAATGTAAATGCAAACCAATATTGGCTGTCTGGGTGTATCGGTATTGAGAAAAATGCATTGCTAATATCTACTACAGAAAAATACTTCTGTTGAGGTTTCAAATCATTCAATAAGGTGTGTGGATCTGGCACCGTTGGTGTCCTGGGTATAACTGCATCATTCATAGCTTGTAAATCTTGGACCATACGCCATTCCCCGTTTGCTTTCCTAACAGGAAATAAGGGTGTATTACATGGTGAATCGGGAGATTCTAGTAAGACTCCTTCCTTAAGTAAGGCTGCTATTATAGGTTTGATCCCTATCTCTGCATCCTTTCTCAAGGGATACTGTCTTTTCTGAGGTCTAAATGCTGATTTTGGCATAATAGTAACTGGTCCTGCTGTATGAATAAGTCCTACATCTGATTTCCCTGTCGACCAGAGAGTCTCTGGTATGTCTTGTAAGGCTTTTTCCTCTTCCTCCAGTAAAAGTAATACTCAGCTATCCTCACTTGCCTGTGAGTGCACAGCTGGGTGTGTCTGTGTTATCCAATTCAATTTCTGCTTCTGTACTCCTTGTTCAGAGAGCTCTAACTCTGTCTGTTTTTCCCACCTCGTGACTTTTTCTCCTAGGTCTGCCCACTTCAAATTTCTATTTTTAGTTAAGCTTACATGTGGCAATCGATTAGATTTGTAAAGTGCTAAAAACTCCTGGGGCAATGAACAGCTTATTACACTGTTTCCTTCTGTGTCCCAGTACAAATTTCGTAATACTAGCCTATTAGCCTGGTTTTTAAACAGTTCTTGCTCATATTCTTTATCAGGTCCTGGTCTGCTACAGTAATATAGAGTACAATGCAACAAATGCTGTTTGTCATTGTCAAGGGAGGGGGATTTGCTAATGGCTACATTCATCAGTTCTTCGGTTACTGCCCCTGGACCAGTCGTAACTAAGTCCTGGCTGTACCAATAATATGTTTCACCCTCCGGTCGCACTACAAAAGTATCCATTTGTCGCTGTGCTTCCATACCCTGCATGGTTGGAACTACGGCTATGCCAAATATCTGCATCAGGTCTCTGCCCAAGAGATTTACTGGGCATTTTGCAGAAACAACAATTTTGCTTTTCTGGGTCATCCCTGAAACAGGGTCAGTTATTGTTATGTTATGGGAGAGTGGCTCCTGATACAGCTGTCCGTTAGCTGCTTTCACTAATATGTAATCTGGTGATTCTGAATTTTCTGGTAGTTTGGAAGGATGTATCAGGGTCCATGAAGCCCCTGAGTCGCACAGGAATTTGACTTCCCTTCCCTCCACCAGAAGTGTAACTTCCGGTTTCGTATCTGCTAAGTAGAGCTCTAAGCTCAATAATGCTAAGTCCAAAATGTCATTTTCTTCATCATCTATGAATTCATGTACATCCTCTACCCCTTCTGTCACATCCTCTACCCTTCCTATCACATTTACATTTGTCTTTTCCTGTCTATTCTCATCCAATGATTCCTGACTATCATATAGTCATTCTTCACCCTCCTTATCTTCCATAGTTACCTTCTTATTTAGCTTGCAATCCCTTGCTAAATGTCCCTTTTTCCCACATTTAAAACATTCACCCCTTTTCTTTCTTTCTTCAAAGTCCTCCAATCGTTTATCAGACTGCTTGTTTCCCTGGGCATTTTTCTTACCCTTCTTCCCTGGGTATTTTTCTTACCCTTCTTCCCAGTTTGTACTACAAAGACTTCTGATCCATCTTCTACTGCAAATACTTGAGTTTTCTTTTTCTTTTGCTATTAAAATGCCTTTTGGCATGTCTTGCATATTCAAGTAATGACTGTAATCTACTTGTACAATGATTTACCATGTGCTTTGTAATAAAGCTGCTAATGGGAGTAATACTGCCTTTAAAAATGCATTCTTTAGCTGTTGCTCATATGAGGAATCATGTGTTTGATCTTCAGGTACCTGCATTCCACAATGGTTATTAAAACATTCTAATAATCTGGCATAATATCTATCAACAGTTTCACCTTCTTGTTGTATGCATTGATCAATGCAAGTCCAATCAGCCCTAGGCTTCCATTTCTCAGAGATTCGGTCTGTCAGACCTTTCACTCTGTTGTCCAGTTCTGCATTACTATGTGGGAGTGGTCTGAGCTCTGCATCACGGGGATTCCAGTTGCCACTGATCATGTGCCAATCTGGACCTACAATTTGTCTAACTACTTTTTCTACTTCTTCTCCATTCAAATGGTAACTTAACCTCATCCCCTGTAAATCTTCTAAGAATTTTCTAAAATTAACTTTCGGATGGGGAATTCCCTCTGTGGCTTTCCGGATATCTTCCGGTGTCCATGGTCTATAAACTAGAAGAGTTGGATCCTGTCCTGCCTGTCCTGCCTGTGGATTTGGTACTTCTATGAGTGGACATATCTCTTCTTCACTCATAGCTCGTGAATTTTTATTTATTTCATATAATTCAATATCCCCTCTCAAGTTACGTGTTCAAGACCTGGTCTCGATAGGATCCCTGACAAGCGGTTTTCATTTTGCAGGAACAGCTGGGTATAGCGGAGGTGGATCAGCTTGTCCACTCGCTTCATATTCTGGTAAGGGAAGCGGAGGGGGGTGGAGGAGGGGCTGTCGCTATTACCAAGTTATTATCTTCTTTGTTTAAGAACATTGCTTTTGAATTTTTAATCTTTTGTTCCCTACGATTTGCTTCCTCAAGCCACCTGTGTGCCTGAGGGATTCCTAATTGCCGCTGCTTTTTTAGCTGACCTTTCGCGTCTGTTTTAAGTTGTCTGACAAGTTTAATAAGTGAAGATTTATCTAAATTACCATCAAATTTGTATTTATCAACCCATTTCGTATAGTACTTAACATTATCGGCACGCTGTAATTGCATATATTTCGCGTCTTCGGTTAGGGGCGGGTCTCGGGAATTTTTCGTGCACTGATTTCCCATGTTGCCTAAGCTATAAATTGTTACGTAACCCTTCTTATCATGTGGTACCACGATTTTACACCTTTTCACAGTTTATCTAGAATAACTGTCTACCTATTCTGTTTCCCTGATCTATGACAAGACAGTAACCTTTTTGTCCCTAATCTGCGCATGCAAATTTCCCTGACAAAAACAGTTCTGTAACCAGTCCCTAATCTAAAACAGAAAAAGGTAAATTCCTCCTTACCTGACCCTCCGTGAGTTGATCCACCAGATCATTGACTCGTCCTCCAATCCCAGATTAGAAACAGTGGCTGGCCTCTTTCGAACGACAATTCAGTCGGAGGTCTTTCAAAGCAGAAGAGCTGATGTGGCCACTTCTCCATACGGGTACATGCCACCGGGCCCAATTCTGACCTAGGCCTAGAGTGAGAGGTTGATTCCGGTCCGAAGGACCAAACTGTCAAAGGAAATATATACTTTAAAAATGATGAAAACACGGTAGGTTCAGGTTAAGGCACTTTAATCTTGCAGCAAGGAGACAAAAACGTGCTAATACAGAGTTTGTCTAACTAGAAACAGGAAATACTTTCATTTTTATACACCTTCTAACAAGACATTGCCTACCAAGCTGACATAACAAATTAAAAGTCTTTTCACCATCACCTATTAACAATTAGTCTCATGAATTTCTGCTGATTTATCAATTTTTGTGAGAAACTTCCTAAGGAAAACAACATGGCCTTGGTTACCACCGGTTAGATACATGCAATGTTACCATTCAAGGTACTATGGCTAATTCAAGCACAAAGGTAGCAGTTCATTTCTCTAATAATCCTTTGTCTACATTATCTCTAAGCTACTGCAGCTGCACATGTTCTCATACTTCGAACAGAGCTGATTGTTTAGAATCATTACATTTACAGGATATAGCATTGTTCATTCATTCTTTCCTGACCTTGCAGATAAGCACCTGCTTCTCAAGTACATTTCCAAAAGGCATAAACATGAATATTGCTGTGCTAGCAATTACTAGGTCAGAGGGCATCTTGCAAGTTTCAGAAAGCACACTGCAGTTTCAAAAAAGCATCTTTTCAGTCTCATATGAAACTCAATTTATATATAAAACAGTGCATATAAAATAGAATGAAAAACGTGTTAACTCATTTAGCTTCTAATTAGCATTAAGCATACACATATTAATACATACTTTTCTAACAGTATGCAAGACACTGTAGTCACCAGGTGTGGCGATTTCAATGATCAATGCTACTTTTGTCTTCTGTTCTTGGATCACTATATGCGGTTTTCTAGCAACTATCTTTTGAACTGTTGGTATTGGGTGATGCCATGTGATATAAACTTCATCATTTTCTATGATTCTTTGTGGCTCATGTTTCCAGTGTTTTTCATCCATTTCAATACCATAATGTTTGCACAATCTCCAGTGTAACAGTCTCGCTACATTATTATGCCTTTCAGTGTACAGTCCCTCTGCCATTAGTGAGTCTCAACCAGCAACAAGGTGTGTGACTGTTTCCAATTCAGTTTTGAAAAACCTACATATGTATGCTTCTCCCACATGTTCAATGGACGTAATAAACCAGTGTGTATGTAGCCCACTATCTTGGGTTGCCAATATTAACCTTTCATTTCTTGATGTGAATTCACCTCTCCTTAACCATTCCTTCGTTTGTTCTTGATCAACATGAGGCTCTTCCAGAAGTTTTCTATACTTATATATTTATGTTTTTTTCCACATTTCTTGCCTTCTCCTCTGGTCCTTCACCTCATATTCTTTCTTTTGTTTTTTAGCACATTCAGTTGCTGCCTGGTTTTTATCCACTTCTGGTTTGATTTCTATTTCTGCTTGACATCGATATGCTTCTGCTAAATTAAGCAGAGACATCATCTTAGATTTATTCTCCTCATGTTTTGAAAATTCACTACATTTGGTTCTTGTGAGGTTGGTAGATATGTGTGGAGTCCCACAATTGCAAATCTATACATGTAATCAATTTCAAGAAGGCCCATCCCTCCTTCAGAATGGGGACTATATAATATTGGTATACACTGATTTTTATAAATCATTTGGTGAGCATGAAGCATCCTTCTTGTTTTAATATCCAGTCTATCCAACACTTTTTGGGGCCAGTCAATCACTCCAAAACTATAAGTTAGGACAGGAAGAGCAAATTGACTTATAGCTTGGATCTTGTTTCTAGATGTCAATGCTGTTTTCAGGATTAATTTAAGTCTTCTGAACTACTCTTTACTGAGTTTTATTCTCATTTGTTCATGTTTTATTGCAGATCCTTCATCAATTCCCAAGAATTTATACACTCCCTCTTGCTCAAGTTCTTTTATGTCACATTCTTGTCCCAAACTGATGTTTTCCTGGTGCTGCAGTTTTCCTTTTTTAAAGGTTGTTTTTGCACACTGTCCACTGTGGGTTCTTTGATGGATATCATATGAATCCTCTGTGTAAAACTCTTGTCACATATGGCACATTTGCAGGGCGTCTGACCAGTGTGAATTATCATATGTACTATTAACATCTTTCTACTTGTAAAACTCTTACCACATGTGACACATTTATAAAGCTTCTCTTTATTGCATATCTGCTTGTGTAATAAAATTGTATTATTTTGTCTTTTCCCATTATGACTTAATTCATCAGTTAAATCATTAATTTTGAATGCTACACTGTTGTGATCTAACTGACTACATGTCATTTCCATGGGAGTTTGTACATGTGTTTCTATTTTGTTTTTTCTTTTAAAACCATCATTATTTTCTTTACAGTTATGTCTGGTTTCAGAATGCACTGCATTTTCCCTTGTTATGGTGCTGCGGTAGCGTTGTCACCTCAGAGTAAGACGCTGTCTGGTTCGATTCTCAGCTAGAGCATCTTCTGCATGGAGACATGCGTGAATGGGCATACATTCGTTGAAGGTTGTGCATCAGAGCTGGCAACTTGGCACGTAAAAAACTTCTGCCAATCATTAGTGGACCGGAGTTCCACTGTGGCGACCCCTAACCAGGAAAAGCCGAAAGACACAACAACAACTGACATCTTATCTGAGATAACAAATTCACCATCCTGGGGTTTATCTTGGGATGACCGTAGACTCTTCCTCTCAGAGAAATCTGCATCCCTGTTGACTTAAAAAACAGTGTGTAAAAACATGTTTTCTTATCTTGATGCTTACAGTGTAAATTGTATATTGATGTGTCCTTGCACAAAGCCTGTTTTTAAAATTCTAACTGTAATAAACAAACATGGACTGCTGTTACAAAGAATTACAATAATGAATGTAAAAAAAAATCTTCCCTGTCGTAATCCCTTACTGCTCCTTCTAAATACATTTAACAATTCCATATGGTTGGCTGCTTTTCTTATTTCTGCAAAGAGTTTTCAACAGTTCATCTGGTGCACCTGACATCTTACTGCTCCTTATAAAATAAATTCCCCCTATTTAGCCCTGGCTTCACTTAAGAGCATCATGGATGTTCTTGGATGTACAACTCTCCCCAGGAACCAGTGAAAAGCTAATACAATAATAGTTACAATAAGAGAAAAATGTATATTAATTTTACATTTAAAAAGTAAAAAAAACTTCACTACTTTCCAATACAGTGGATTTACTCATTTAAGATTATTTATAATGCTAGGGACAAAAAACTGTTATTATGGTGTACATCTCCTGTTCCATTGGACACATTTAGGAGCTAGTAGGTATTAAAAAATTAGACTGCATGCCTTAAATTAGCTGCAACATGCACTCATCCCCTGATGGAATAGTAAGTATGCTTGTCCATAGGTTGGCAGATTCATAGTTATATAACAAGCTATTGACCACTAAAGTGTTTATAAGCCTAGCCATGCAATCCATCACATCTGTGTCCCTAGGTTTCATGGGCTTTTATTGGGGAGTATTTTAGGAAGTTTTTAGATGTTTTGTTGGTGGCATTTTAGTCTGGGGATTAATTTCTCTCTCTGTCTATCAGAAACATGTTTAGTATTTAAATATGTTTCAGCTTATGGATTTTATGAATAAATTGTATTTTGTGGGAGACACTAAAATTTTATATACCACAAATTTTCAATATGGACCAGAAACAAATTTAAAGAATAGGGCAAACACTGAACTGTTTATAAAACAAAATTAATAAATCTAAAGATTCAAAAAGGAGACAAAACATCTTTAGATTTGGTAATTTTTTTTTAAATATAAAATACCAACAAGTACTACAATGCAGAGAGGAAAGTATAGTAAAAAAAACAAAACTTACCTTAAAGTTAGATAAAATAGTAACAGAAACAAGTTATTAAATAGAAGAAATTACACTGAACTGAATGTAATAAATGCCATGAAAGAAATAGAAAAGTGACAGGTATAGAAGAAGTATTGTGAGCATTTAGAAAAAGTATGGAATATGTAACAAAATGAATACAATGCAAATACAAATTAACAAGGACATTAAATACAAATTTAATGACTACAGTAATTATGTACTAGAGGAACAAATTGATAATCAAGAAGTTATACAACAAATTAAATTTATAAAATATCAGCAATAAAGTAATTTAGTGATTACTTAATGCACATAAAACATTTAACATTTAAGTTAATTATAATATAACTGTCTGTCTAGTGGAGATACTCATTAACTACCTCCACATTAAAACAAAGTAAAGTTCTAGGTGATTGTTCATTCGACCAATAACTTTGTTAAATGCAGATTATAAAGATTTGTCTCAATATTTACTGACAGAATAATGCAATATTTATCACAATGAACAGACAATGATCAAATTAGTTTTATGTTTTATTAGTTTTATTAGTTTTATTAGTGGCTATTCAGATAATACTGATGAAGAACTAGCACTATTTAGTTTAGATATTATAAAACCTTTCAACACAATCAAACGGGATTATTTATTTATTGATGGCATTAGATATATATAGATTATGTAAAACAGTTATGAATCTATTGAAAATGTTATATAAAGACAACATTACATGTATTAAAATTGTTCCCCTAATTTCAGGACCAATCGATAATCAAGAAAAGCTCTGTCCACTATCACACACACGGTTTGCCTTGTGAAGAAACCCCGTCAAATTTAAGAAATTATTTTTAAATTAAAAGTCTTCAAATAACTATCAATCAAAATGTTGTAAGTTGCAGACAATATTCATTTAGCATTTGCAGATATTGATTCTTCATGTTGTCAAATTCAGAAAATAACTGCAAACTTTAACAAGATATCTGGTTTTAATTACAATGATAGTAAAATTAAATAAATAAATATGAATCTTGAACAAAATTACAGGCCGAAATTTAAAGAAATATATAATTTATATGATGAGGGGAACACTGATATTTAGGAATAACTCAATTAGGAACAACTCGTAAAACTAATATTCAATAACTATTACAAGTAAACTCCAAATAAAATTATACAAAACTCTAATAAAGTGAATAAATTACTCTTCACATTTGATGATAGATTTTTTTTTCTTAATAAAAAGATTGTTGCCAAGACTTTTATACAAACTATGGCTTAGTTTTCTGCTAAAACTCAAATAAATAAAACTGATAAAATTACGAATACATCTTAATGGTAAACCTAATAAATCTAGGATAACTTTTGAGAATCATATTAGAAAAATAGGACAAAGGGAGACTGGGCTTTTCCAAAATAATATCTTATATAAGGGTATTCAGCATTAAAACTATAATATAATATAACACATAGAAATTTCTTAAATAAACTTAACACCAATAACATCTTACAAATATTCAAAAACTCAAAATAAACATGTTATTTAAAAACTGGATTTTTATTACCTACTCACTGTGTTAATAAAAGTTTGTTAGAACCCTGGAGGTCTCTTTTTGTTTAGCTATGTTTTTGTCGAGAACCCCTGCATATGTAAGAGTGTGTTGTACAGATGTGGGTGGTGTTAGAGGTGTGATGTTCGTAGTGTTTGTGCAGACAACCTTCTCAGTGCCAGATGTACTGGCTTGTGACTGAGACAGCAAGGATTCTAGGTTCATAATGTAACTGCATCTCTCATATAAGGTGTTCCTAGGTGATAGTAGTAGAGGGTTGTCTGTGTATATAAGGCAGTTGCTACACTGTCTCAGGATGCCCATATCAACTTGACTAGTAGGAGAAACCATAGGAAGTTGTCCATCCATGGTTATCAGAATCTGTGGAAGGGAGGTTAGGGATAGTAGAGTGGGTATTATCTGAGGAAAGTACCAATAGGTGTGAGAAGGGCTGAATAAAATCAATACTGTAGCTGCAGGTGAGGACCTCACTTACACAGGAGTGCTGGTAAGGGGAAAAAATGCAACTGAGATACCTCACAAAGGGTTAAAACAGTGCAGTGGCAGTGCATGATTGGCAAACAAGCACAAACCCCATGCAATTTCTGGGTTTAAATACCACACAAATGAAAGTAAAATAAAAACACAGGAATTGACCAATCAACCCTTGTCCCTGAGCTCTTAGCTCAACACCCTATGTCAGAACATTTCAAACCAGTTCACTTACTCCCATTAAGTGCAGGCAGGCTGTGGCTAACACAAGATGCCGTAGCAGGAAACACAGGAAGCACACAAACAGATTTGGATACAGCAAAACCTGCAACTAGACTATGCTAAAGATATTTAAACTCTGGTTAGGTCAATTTAACACAGGAGAACAGATACACAGAAATATAACAGGGGCAAACATGAGCAAACTGATTTAAACAAATTAATCAATTAACCAAGAAAAAAGCTCAAAACTGAGCCCTGTTCCAGCAGTCTTCAATCAGACAAGTTCTAACTGCACACTCCTGACACTAGGGTGCAGGGGAACCCTCTCCAGAAAAAGATGGCTTGGATTAGTGCTCAAGTTATACAAACATAGCCAGATTTAGCAGGTCTGAATCTAGTCTATGTTACACCAAACAAGATGCACCAACTTCATAAAGAAAGAGATCAAATAAGCAAGCACATTAAGTCTTCAACCAGCAATTCCCAGCTCATAAGGGCCAAATCTACCCTCCCCTCCCACAAGAGTGCAGGCCACAAAACCTCTTAATGTAAAACAACTGGCCTGAAGCCCAAGTGCTTAAACCAGAACTAAGACACTTTTAGAGTTACAGACACTAAACCTTCAACCAGCGATTCCAAACTTAGAAGGATGTAAGCTACCTCTCCTGCCACAAGAGCGTAGGTCACAAACCTTCTTAATGCAAAACAACTGACCTGAAGCCTAAGTGCTTCAACCAAAAGGCTAGAATGTCAGTTACAATTTAATCAGGCTACTAACAAGCAGTAATAAATGCAGCAGAATAAATGCAATTGAACACTTTTAAGAACAAGCAGTAAAAGCAAAATAAAGTAATAAAGTAGGACAAAACACAAATACAGTAAAAGCAGATGAATAAAGTCCAATTATTATTTTTTTTAGAATGAAACATGATAATTCAAGGTTGAGAAACTAAGGGAGTGGGCCTTCCCAAATGATTTCTCTCTACTCAGTAGAATAAGGTCATGAGATGGGACTGGGAGGAGTGCCCAAAATGAGATTTATAGTAGAGGTGGGCATTCAAAAGCCACCAAATCTAAGAACACAACAAGAACTGGGTGGGTGAGAGGGGGATACAAAATAGAAGTGATAAAACCTTAAATAAAGAACTTCAAATAAAAAATAAATTTGGAGATGAGTAATATTCAGAGCAATGCAGACCACACAAACACTTCAGCTAACTACAGATATTTCTAAATAAAAGAGCAATGCTGTTTCTCAGCCCCCCCCCACTAATTAACTGATGTTTAGAAGTAAAATGATCTAAGAGAAGAGTTGCTTAATTTAATAAAGATGGAGAGACATATTAAGATCGATGAAAGAAATAGATTACAGAATGTAAAAAAAAAAAGTTAGATGTTTCATAAAAAAATGAACACAATAATTAAAGCCATTAATAGAGATTTATGCGATATAACAGAAGTAAATAGGATACATTACTGTGCAGCTAAATAAATAACAGATAAAGTCTTAACACAAAAACAGTTATCTGTAAGGCAAAGGAAGGGGAAAAATCAAATGCCATCATGGAAGTGTCAAATAGAGAACACTATAGAGAATTAAGACAAGAGATGTCACTGTTAGAAGAGTATAGAAGAGGGAACAGATCAACAAAAATACTAATAAAGATAGATGTGCTAAAAACAATGCATTGTATCAGAACAGATCAGGATCTATTGTGCATTATCACAAATAATAAACTATAAATATCAGCACAGGTAGACAAACTTAGAAGATATGCTGATAAATATAAAGGAAAAGTACAAAATAAGCAATTTATTGATGACCCAAAAAGTTTTATACAGAATTGAGAAACCAGGAAAAATTAATTGAAACACCACCAAAAAAAAAAGAAGAACTAGATACATTAGATACATTTTGGATAAATATCTATGAAGATCCTGTGGAATATAACAAAGATTCTAAATGCATAGAAGAAGTAAAAGAAAGAATAAGACGTTCAAATGTACAGGATATGAAATGGGATGAAGTGACAGCCAGAGAGATTGGAAGAAAGTTAAGAAAAGCCCCAAATGGAAAACCCCAGTCCCAGATGCAGTACCTAACTTCTGATTAAAAGTATTAGCAAGATTTAGCCATGAATAAGAACTATTTATATATGCATCCTGAACAGACAAGCTGTACACTGAAACTGATGCCAACAGAGTTTGTAGTCATTTAGAAGAAAACTCAAAAACTCAATCATCACAATAGAACAAAAGGGTAACAAAAGAAAGTCATATGTAACAAATGATCATTTGGTGTTAAATAAAGTCATAATGGAGAACTGCAAAAAGGGGAATAATCTAAGTATGCCATGGATAGACTACAAAAAAAGCATTTAAAAGTATCTCATATGTATGGATAAATGAGTGCTTAAAAATGCATAAGATAACATTCTATGCTGATCAGTTACATTACAGTGACCATGAAATAGTGGCAAACCATGATGCAGTTAAGCCATGATAAAGGACAAATTTTTATTCCAGGGATAAAAATTCAAATGGAAATATTCCAGGGTGACTCTCTGTCAATGTTGGTCTTTTGTCTTGCCCTTAACCCATTAAGTTGTCTTCTTCAGGTTAGGTCATGGCTTCAATTTGGCTCCCAGAAAACAACAGAGTGTAAAGACTTCTCAATATTCTTTTTTGTAGATGATTTATAACTGTATAGTTCATCAGATGAGGAACTGAAAGCACAACCGCAAGTGGTCAAAACTTTTTTAGCTGCCATAAAAATGTCATTCGGTCTTGATAAATGTGCAAAAGCAAGCTTTAAAGCAGGAAAGCTGCAGCACCAAGAAAACATCAATTTCAGACAGGAATGTGATATAAAAGAACTTAAGCAATATGGTGTGTATAAATATTTGGAAAATGGTGAAGGATCAACAATAAAACATGAATAAATGCAAATGAAACTTAGGAATATTTAGAAGACTAAAATTAATACTGAAAAGAGTGGTCATATGCAGGAACAATGTCCAAGTTATAAACCAGTTTGCTCTTCCTGTCATAACTTACAGTTTTGTAGTGATTGACTAGCCCTAAAAGGAGTTAGATTGGTTGGACAGGAAATAAGAAGATGCTTCATACTCATCAAGATGATTTATAAAAAATCAGTTTATACCAGTAATATATATTACCTGTTCTGAAGAAGGTATGGGCCTCCTCAAAAGTGATAGTTGTATAGATCTGCAAATCATAGGACTACATACATATCTGCTGACCTCACAAGACCTAAACATAGTTTTGAAACATGAGGAGAATAAGTCTGAGATGACTTTCCTGCTTAGTTTAGCAGAAGCATTGGTGTCAAGTGGGAATGGAAATCAAACCAGAAGAAGACAAAAAAATCAGGCAGCAACTGAATGTGCCAAACAAAAGAAAGAATATACGGTGAAGGATCAGATGTGAATGCAAGAAATATGGGAAATGCATAAATACAACCGCAAGTCTATAAAACATTTGGAACAACCTCATGTTGAGCAGGATCAGGTTAAGGAAAGGTGAATTTAAACCAAAAGATGAAAGGTTCATAGATTAGTACTAGTCTAAGTGCCCTGGTGAGTCATTTTAAGCCTAGCCAATTACTCCATGTGGGAATCAAACTCTGCACCTTGAGTCTGTAAGGTAAACACCTTAATTGTTATCCCAACCTCCCTATGCCTCTATTAAATGGAATATATTATTTTTTTCAATGGAAGATAGACTATACATAATTAAAATGATAATTTTTCCAATGATCGTATATCTTATGCAAGCATGTTCTCTACCACCTTTCAAATCATATATAAAACAATTTAATAAACTAATCATAAAAAAATTATTATGGCATCTTAATAAGCCTAGAATAGCTATGAACTACCACCTAGATGATTAGGAAATGGGTGGAATAGGCCTACCAGATGTAGAAGCTTACACACTGTTATCTGTCACAAAAACTAAATTATTATGGTTAAATACAGATTATACATCCAAATGGAAACTAATGCATGAGAAAATATGGTTGAAATTGGGCTTTATATCATCAAACAAAGATATTGAACAGGTATCTAATAATTTTCTTTGGCTACTAAAAGAATACATGACAATGAATAACCATAAGCTCAAAATGTATCCCTTATACACTAAAAGCTTATAAAAACTTCATAAATAATAATCCTGACATAAAAACATGGTTGTTCTTAATGTACCCAACTGCATATACACAAAGTAGCATACAAATCGTTGATGTAGAAGCAGTTACGACTCTTAAGAAGAAAGGACTGATATATTGGCATCAATTGGTGGACTCTGGGAAAGTGCGGACAATAGACCAAGCTAATAAGAATTTTAATTTAGATAGCAAGATGTGGTTATGTATACAGGAATTAATGCAGTATATACTAAACAAAAGTACAGTTCAAGTGTATTCACTGTTGCAGTCATTACATTTGGGGGTAATCTGCTGGCAGGTTGCCCTCAGTCGGCCTGAATTCCAAAGTCTTGGGTCCTGCATTGGTTGCTGTCTCCTCTTCCATGACGTCAGGTCGTCAGGGGTATAAAACAAGCAGCCAACGCCATTTTCTTTAGTTTTTCTTGCCCCAGATGTCAGGTGCCCCCCCCAAATGGGTAGCAAAAAAATATATATAAGCTACATATACATGCAACAATACAAACTTTACCTTCATCTACAAGCAAATACACCACAAAAGTTGTAGAAGATAGTGAAGGAAAGAGAAACTCCAGAATAAAAGGGGGATGGCGGGCAGGTAACCTGGACTGCAACAGTGAATGCACTCGAACATCTACATTTATGGTAAGTGTACACAACTGTACTATGTTCTTTGTGTTTCACTGTTGCAGTCATTACATTTGGGTAGAATCCCAAAGCTATGGATGGGAGGCTGGAGCTAAACTGCATTAGGGGTGGCTATAAGGCCCTGCAGAAGAACTGCAGCGGCAAAGCCTGCCCTGGACTTAGAGTAGAGAAGCAAATGATAATGCTTTGTAAAAGTATGAACAGAACTCCAAGTAGCAGCCTCTAGAATGTCTTTGGTTGGTACCCCTCTGAGAAAAGCTGCTGATGTAGCTGCAGCCCTGGTGGAATGAGACCTAATGCCCTTGGGCACCAGTTTGCAATGGTGTAAGTAGCAGAAATGAATGCAGTGGCTTATCCACTTTGAAATAGTCTGCTTTGAAATAGCCTTTCCCTCTGATCCTGCAGCAAATGTCACTAGTAACTGCTCAGTTTTTCTTAGAGCTTTAGTCCTGCTCAAGTAGAATCTTAGTTGTCTGTGTACGTCCAAGAAATACAGAATCCGCTCCCCCTTGTTCTGCAGATTTGGATAAAAAGTTGGTAGATGAATAGTTTGGTTAAGAGGCTCACTGGATACCACCTTAGGCATAAATGAAGGATTGGTCCTGAGGGACACCCTGTCTGGGTAAAATATGATAAAAGGTTCCACAGCCATGAGGGCCTCTAGCTCTGTGACCCCTCTTGCTGAAGTAATTGCCAGGAGCAGAGCTGTTTTCCATGATAAGAACTTTAGATATGCAGTAGCAGCTGGCTCAAATGGAGGCAAGGTGAGCTTTTCCAACACATAATTGAGGTCCCATGCAGGAATTGGTGATCTTCTGGGAGGCCTTACATTTTTGGCCCCTCTAAGATACTGCTTTAGTAAAGGATGAGAAAAGATTGGTGGCTCTGTGTTGTAATGAGCCGAGATGGCAGAGGCATGGATTTTTATTGATGAAAAAGATAGGCCTTTGTCAAGCATCTCAGTCAAGTATTGTAAACTCTGAGGAATATTTGGCTCTGCTGTGTCAGTTCCTTGTGCTTAGTTCCAAGCACAGAATCTCTTCCATTTATCAGCATAAGATTTTCTAGTACTAGGCCTTTTGGCTTCCAAAATGACATCCATCACAGCTTTACTGAGAGGTGTTGTTTGAATAACTACATGATCAGCCATGCTGCCAGGTTCAGTGTTTGGAGCTGATTGTGCAGGATCTGATTGTTTTGCTGGGACAGTAAGTGAGGTATTTGAGACAAGTACCAAGCTGGGAATTGAGACATATTCCTTAGGATTGGGTATTGGGTACCAGTATTGGTGGGGCCAGTCCGGGGCAATTAGTATCATCTTTGGTTTCTCTTGTCTGACTTTTAGTAGGATCTTGGGAAGAGGAGGCAGAGGAGGAAAAGCATAAACTGATAGGTTTTTCCAACTGAAGGATAGGGCGTCCACTTTCCATGCTTGTCTGTGATAAGTCCTTGTGCAGAATTTTTCCAGCTGATAATTCCGAGGAGAGGCAAACAGGTCTATGTCCAGGCTCCCCATTTCATTGTTATCATGATGAAGACTTGTGGGTCTAGTTTCCACTTGTGAGGGTCCATAAGGTTTCTGCTTAAATCGTCTGCCAGAGTATTTTGCTTTCCTGGCAGGAATTGAGCTTGAAGATGTACTTGGTAAGTCAAGGCTGTGTCCCACAGTGCCATGGCTAGTCTGCAAAGGGGGTATGAGTGCGTGCCCCCCTGCTTGTTTATGTACCACATAACCATGGTGTTGTCCATCTTTATCAGTAGTTGTCCTGGATGAAGTAAGTTATTATTTTTTTTTGTAAATATTTTTATTCATTTCCAAAAACAAGAAAACATGAATGCAGGTTATTTATGACACTGAAGTATTTACAAGTTATTTAAAAAGGTAGGCTAAAACCTCTAAACAGATATCAAACATTAAAACCAAATAAAAGTATTTACAAGGGTGTCTATTGTTGACATATAATTTACTTTCTATACAATTGTTTCCTGATTATAATCTGCTGCAGTCATTATTCTCCAGTATTTCAGTTACTTTTTGCCATGCTACGCATAATGATGTAGTTCTTTCAGTTCTTCCTTTAATAGTGTTCATTTCCAATTGCGATACTGCTGACACCATATTCATGAATTGCTTAAAAGTTGGAGAAGCTTTGGATTTCCAGTTTGATGTAATGTTCTTCCTTGCAATAGCTAGGAGAGTCCATAAGATTACATATTTTGTTCTTGGCACACAGTCGGGTACAGGTGCATTAAACAAAATAATAGATTTGGAAATCTGGCATTTATCATTGAATACCATTTGCAGAAAATAATTTATTTTATCCCAATATGGTTTAATCAAATGGCATTCGTAGAACATATGTTGCCAGTCTGCTTTTATTGATAAATCACATCTCCAGCAGCCAATATTTTTCTTAAACATAAGTTCCATTTTATGAGGGGTTACATAAGATCTGTGTATGAATTGCCATGTAAAAGTCTCCAATGTAATGAAAGTGATGTCTGCTTTAGAGAGAGAAGAATTAGTTTTTATCTCTGTCATTTGGCACATGTCCATTAACTGATCTATAATAATTCCATATTTTGTCATTATTATGCATTTTTATTTTTTTGTTTGTTTTATAAATAGATGATAAGTATCCCTTTCCAGTAATGGGTTGATTCATTAGTAATATTATATGTTCTATAAGGTTAGGAACATTTTGTCTTATTGATGGTTGCATTGTTTCTTGTTTGCTTAATATATACTGTCTTAATTCTTGTACATGTAACCACAAACTATCTGTTTAATCTGGTCTATTGTCAGAGGTTTTCCAGAGTTTAGCAATTGATGCCAATATATTAATCCCTTTTCTTTAAGCATGTTGACTACTTCCATATTAAATGTTATTATATTACCTTGTGTGTACGCTACTGGATATAAAAGAAATGACCATGCTTTAATATCAGGATTGCTATTAATAAGATTTTGGAAAATTTTTAATGTATAAGTAATGTATTTGGAACTTATATTTTATTCTTATGTATCATCATATATTCCTTCATCAGCCATAGAAAATTGTTTGGTATGAAATCTGTATACTTATTTGCTACTACAAATCCTGATTTTAACCAGATTCTCTCATGAACTAGCTTCCATTTTGATGTATATTTTGTATTTAGCCATAATGATATTGTTTTAATAATGGATGAATGTAAATATATTTCTATGTCTGGTAAACCTATGCCACCTATATCCCAATCATCTAGATGATACTTCATAGCTATCCTTGGTTTTTTGGATACCATAGGAATCTTACCATTAAATCATTTAATTGTTTTAGGTGTGATTTAGCTGGTGGCAAAGAACAAGCTTGTATGACATAAAGAATTTTTGGAAATATGATCATTTTAATTATATAAAGCCTTTCTTCCATTGAAAAGAAGAATTTATTCCATCTTTGTATTAGATTTTTAATATTATTTAAGGTCTCTTTATAATTTTTTTCAATTGTAGTATCTAGGTTGTTAGTTATTATAATTCCTAAGTATTTAATTATATTATCGGTAGAGATATATTTATGGTATTTTTTATTTAGATCTTTTTTATTAGTATTTATAAGCAATACATTTGTTTTGTTCTCATTAAATTTCAAGACTTGAAAAGTTTTGAAAGTTTTGAATTGAGTCCCATAATGCTTTTAAACAGCTATTATTATTTTTTTAGGTAATTAAAATATCATCAGCAAAAAGTTGAATTTTAAGCTCTAGGCTGTTGTCTAGTTGTATTCCTTCAATATTTTTATCCATACATATATTATTTGCTAAGGGTTCAATGACTAGCGCAAACAATAATGGAGAAAGAGGGCAGCCTTGTTTTGTGCCCTTAGTTATTTTAATAGATTTAGACAGACAAGATCCCAGTTTTATATAAGCCAATGATTTTTCATATAATGATTTTATTAACAAAGTGAAGTTGTTTGAGAAGCCATATTCTTCGAAAACTAACCACAGATAATCCCAGTTCACTGAATCAAATGCTATTTATGTCTAAGCTAATAACATTCATTTTGTTTTTTGTGACATTTATATAATCAATTAAGGAAAGAATTCTTTTAATGTTGTCATAAGTGTTCCTATCTTTTATAAAACCTGTTTGATCCTCCTCTATCAAAAGTGGTAGTAATTGTTTTATTCGAGCAGCATGTATTGCCATAAAAATTTTATAATCTATATTAAGAAGTGAAATGGGTCTGTATGATGAACATTCACTGGGATCTTTATTTTGTTTCAGAATTGGTGATATTAATGTGTACTTCCAAGAAGGAGGAATGTCTTTGCCATTTTTAACTGATGTAAAGACATTTAATAACAACAGCAAAGCCTCATTTGATAGTAATTTAAACATTTCTGGGGTGATATTATCTATACCTGGAGCTTTATTTAATTTTAGCTTATTTACTTCAGCTTTAAGTTCTGTCATTGTTATTTGTTTATCTATTAGTTGTACCTGCTCCTCTAATAACCTAACTTTAACATTGTTTTTGAGAAAAGCTTTCAATACTGAATGTGTTTCTGTTTTCTCATTTTGATTATTAAGTTTATGAAAAAATAGCCTAAAAGCTTCTAGTATTCCTTCTAAATCAGATACTTTCTTTTTGGTTTCTATATATTATGTATTTCCTTGATTTGATTTGTTTTAATAATCTTTTTAGTCCTATTTGCTATTCTTCGTTGGTTTTTAGGGTTCATTGAATAGTAACATAGTTTATTTTTTTCTTAGTTGATCATTGTTTTATGGTGTAGTGTCTCTGAGTATTTTTTATTAGTATCTTCTAGTTCTTTTATTAAGTTGGTGTTTCCATTTTGAATATCAAGCTTTAAATTATCTACTTTTGACTGTAATTCCATTAATTCCTTATTCCACTGTTTTTGTTTATTTTTATACCATCCCACCGCTCTTCCATATAGGTATGCTTTCAATGCATCCCATATATATATTTCAGATACATCTTTTGTAAGACTGATATCTAGGAATGTTTGTGTCTCTTTAATATAAAATTCCTTAAAATCTTTGAGATTTGTTATGTAAGATGGTATTCTTGTTACTGATATCCTTCTCTTGTAACATAAGTCTATCTCAAACGTTATGGTGTTATGGTCCGAAAATGGACATGAAATTGTCTTGACTTTATTTAATTTAGAGGTTAAATCCTTTGTTATGTACACTCTATCTATTCTAGAGTATGTATTATGTCTATGGGAAAAATGTGTAAAGAATAGTGAATCTGGGATAGCATACTCATTTATGTCAACTATATTAAAAGTTTCAACAAACTCAGATAACAACTTTGTTAAAGGTGATCTCTTACATGTAGTTTTAGTATTTGTGTCAGTTTCTTTTATAATGCAATTGAAATCTCCAGCTATGATTAAATTGCCTTTGGTATATTGTACAATGTCTTCTAAGTGTTGTCTGGCCACTCTAACACCTAGTCCTGGTATCCAATAAATATTCACTAATGTATATATCATTTCATTGATAGATATTGTCACTAGACAAAACATTCCTGAGTTGTCATGGAACGTGTTTATGATTTTAGGCATTAAAGTAGTGTTTTTCCACAAAATTGCTACTCCCCTTCGCTTCTGATTATAGGTGGAAGTTACTAGTATTGCATAATTTTTATTGTTTATTTTATTTATGTCTTCCTGTGTAAGGTGTGTTTCCTGTAAAAATACTAGTTGTGCTTCACATAGCTTTAAATATCTATAAAGACTTCCCCTTTTGCAGCTATTATTTAAACCATTTACATTAAGAGATATACATTTTGCAATTGGATTTATATTAGCTTTGCTTTTATCCATATTCATATACTCATAACAATGTGTAGATGTGTACATGAAGAGAATGACTTGTTCTTTCTTCTTCCAACAGTATTACAATAGATTATAGACACCCAATAAAAGTAAATTACAAGATCATAACTGAGAACAATATAAGATAAACAACCACCAAACCCTCCATGAGAAAAACATCTCATCCTTGAATGATCTAATCATTCAAGCGATCTCTAAGTCTGCATTTCAGCATCCTCCCCCCGCCATATGGTAGTTTTATAATGAAAAGTATCTTATATATCTTTTAAGTATACATGTATTTGTCTTTACAGATTACTTAAATACAGTCTTTATCTATTTTAATATTTTATAAAACACTAAGGCAACACAACTATACATAGATTTAATACTTAACTATTTGGTTTTGTTTAAATTGTAAAGGAAAATCTTTATTTTAATATATCTTTTGTGTAGCAATAACGGTTATGCATCTTAAAATAATATGCTTGCTGTCTACCTCCCTTATAGTGTGAGTGGCATTCATAGGTATCAAATTTATTGTAATGGTCTATATATATATATATATATATATATATATATATATATATATATATATATATATATATATATATATATATATATATATATATATATATATATATATATATATACACACACATATACATATACACACATACATACATACACACATATATGCATACATACATAAAAAAAAAATGTTAAGCATTATATGCATCAGTTAACCATGCCACAAGTTGATTAAATCAGAAAGTATCCTTAACAATGAATATAACTTTACATTTGTATTGTCATTTATCAGTAATCTTATAGTTTTCTTTTAATTCAAAAAGTCATATTTTAGTGGTATGAATGCTACTAATTTGTTTTGGCATTGGTATTTTATAGTTTAAGACTATATTTCTTAGCAATTCCTATATATTTATTAGTGCCACTGGCATATTTCATCGCTAGTGTACCACATATGTCATATGTCAAATAGCAACTCATACTCCTTATGATATTACAGGATTTATCTGCAGTGTTATAACTGTCAGGTTGGAAAATATGAGAAGCAAAGTAGGCTTTAAATATGCTATAACACATTTGTTTGGTACTTATTACTGTCAACTCTTCTACATACACAGGAAAAGATAACCTTATATGACCATCAACTATTTTCCTTCATTTTTCTCTTCATCCTTCTATTCTCCATTTTTAATAAATATTTGTTTCTATTGTGGCTTCTTTGAATTTAGTGAGGGTACTCAATATCATATTATAGATAATATACAACGTTCAAACAGAGAACATGCCCAATATAGAGACATATTCTCAACTCAAGTGGTCCACACCATATATTTATAACACTGCAGTCAGAAATATACCAATGAATATGCAATAACTAGCAGCTTTGCAGCATGTGTGTGTCTCTAACAAGTACATACCTATAGGATCTTAAAAAGAATAGATAGCATACTTTTGTTTCATAATTAACAAATGCACACAGCCTGGTATTTACTTTCATAGACAGAAATTAGACCTGTTACTTATATGCATATCAGGTACCAATAGCAATATGTTAGTAAATGCCTATGCTATTCAATTCATATTTTAATGCTGATTGATATGAGATGTAGCTGCCAATGGCTTTAGCGTTTGTGATGTTATATAATATATATTCAGTATTATAAGTAAAAGTACGCTGCATGTCTATTTGCAATCTAAGGTTCAAGGCTGATCAATTTAGACATACAAGACAATCTCTTTAGCCTTGGTTATATAATGGGAGTTACTGTGTCTCTACACAACCATTTATTTTCAGTGAAGATGTTCAATATTAATATAACTTGCCTTTAATAAAAGCATACTTATAATTCAGCAGTTCTTTCCTATATATATATATATATATATATATATATATATATATATATATATATATATATATATATATAACAATATCATAAGCAAGTCTGAGATTGTTTCTTGCTCATTACTGCTTAAAGATTGTGCTACTTGAACAATTTAATATTTACAGAGTATCTTGATAATTAAACAGCAACTCCTTTTTACCTTAAAATGCCTAATAACACATAGCTACATTCATGAACCTTAATTGACTTACTATCCTTAAGGTTGAGTACACTAGCTGCAGTGTGTTTACAAATATGTTATATAGTTCCAGTCAAGGACTTAAATATATTACATTTTTATAAAATTAAGTTAAATTATAGTAATTTACGTGGGTGATCTTATCAGAAAAGATTGTAGTAAAGTCTGTATGTGTTAACTATTCATACAGTTTCTTCCAAGAGATATACTTCTTTTTAAGCTTTGTGTGCTGTTTATGTGTACAATTCAAAATGAATAACAAATATTACAATATAATAAAATGTCATGTATGTGTTGATACCTTCTAAATTCATTAGGTACTTCAGTGTACTTTTAATATTTGTTAAACTGTAAAAGCACTTTGCCATCTCGTAAATAGTGTGCTGGTTACTTTAAGTAGCTTAGGAGCTGACACCACACCCATACTGTCTTGTTTTAGTGCTGACATCACTCGTGACGGTTTACTTTCATTTTGTGCTATTAGAAGGTTTAACACACTGTAATGGATTCTAACTAAAGAACCTTCATTCAGGGGTGGTAAAATAAGAGTTTCCAGCTCGTGACCATGGCGGGAAGACAAAAACAAAGTAAGTGAAGTTTTTAGGGCTTTTTTTAAACTGAACACCAGCTCATTAAACTTCTATTAGTTTTCTTAACATTAAGGGCAGATATACAAGCCAAACAGTTGTTTGTTAGTCAAAAAGGCACTTTTAGCATCAAAGAATAGATAATTACTTTTCAAGGCACTTCTTGACAGTTATTACCATCAGTTTTTATATATTATTATGTGAATTAAATACATCAGTTTAGATATTTCATGCAGCTTAGTGTAAATAATATAAAAAGGAACCATGCTCATTTAAACACACCACATTAATATGTCAGTGTAAATACATCATATTCTATACTAGCAGTAAAAGGCAGGTAATTTATAAATGAACTATCTAAATATCATTTAGAGTTAGAAAAATCATGACTGTAAGTATTTACACTGTAATAGAGAAAGATATGTTACCTTGCTTTCTTTAGGGTTGTTTGCTTTAGTTATAAAATGTCCTGCTTATCTTGTATTTATATTGCTTCAAAGACTGACACATGTGTAAAGCATGAATGCTTTCAAAGAACCTTTTTGCCTTACAGAGCAAATAGAAGACAATAATGTTTGTGTTTTTCATATGTCTTTTATCGTTTCTTCTTCTTCTTGTCAGCAGTGCTTCATTCATTTTTTTTCTAAGTGACGCTTAACCCCAAATTGGGAGAAATCCATTTCTTCCACATTATCCAATGTTTTATTAGCTGAAAGAAAAGAAACTGTTGCTTGCAGAGTGTCAAAAGTTTTAGGACCTTCAGTAAAAAATATTTTTATTCTTGCAGGGAACAGCAAGTGGACTTTAAGTTGCCTTTTTTCAATTCCTTTATCAGAGGGAGACATTCTTTTCTTGCAGTTATAACTCCAGCAGAATAATCATTATCAAATCTGATTATGTTGTCTTTGTATTTAACTGGAGAAGTTGACCATGCTGTTTTTAAAATAAGTTCCTTGTACTGTGATGAAAAAAACTTTACTATTATTGATCTCGGGTGATTTTTTGATTTGATGGTTGATGAAGCAGCTCTTAAGGATCTGTGGGCTCTTTCAATTCCATAAGAAAGAGCTTCAGGCAATTTTAAAACTTCTGGTAACCAGGTAGTAAGGAAAGTCACCATGTTATCTCCCTCTGTTTTCTCTGGTAGCCCATAGATGCGAAGGTTATTTCGTCTGGACATGTTCTCTAGATCCTCTATTTTATTTTGTAATGAAGCATTTTGTTTTGATAAATGTAGCTGAAGATCTTGTTCTGAGAGTCTGCCCTCAGTATCATTTAAGGATCTCTCTATGTCAGCTATTTGAGACTTCTGTTGCGTCATTATTTCTTGTAGTTGCTGTATTTGTTTTGTAGATCTCTCCTCAAAAGTGTCCAGTTTGGTATTCATTTTGTCAAATTTCACTGACAAGTCTTGTATAGCATTTAATAAAGACTGTATCTCCTTTTTCATCATCTGGTCCTGTGTGGTATGCTTAGAAAAGCTCATTTTCAGTAGATTCAGATACCTTCCTTCTTGTTTTTGACAGGAAAAATAATGTTTAAAGCCAATTTTTTTGCACTGTAGACTTCTAGTGATATTAGTAGAAGTAATTCAACAAAATAGGTTTTTCTACAATATCTAGTTTTTAAAAATTCCTGTCAGAAATATCTTTTGAGTGCAGAGCTGGGAAAAGATGCTGCCAACCAGTCTACATCCTAGCCACTCCCCTGATGAAGTAAGTTCTTGAAGGCTGTCAGGGCATTTTGAACAGCTAACATCTCTTTTTGGTTGATATGCAGATGCATTTGTTTTGGGGTCCATATGCCCTGAATGCATCTTCCCGCCAGGTGGGCCCCCCATGCATAATCTGATGCATCTGTTGTCAAGGTTTGGCTGGCAGGGGGTAGAGTGAAAGCCCGTCCCATGTTTTGGTGACATGCCTTTGCCCACCATAGAAACTCCTGTTGTAGGCAGGGAATGAGAGGAATCATTGTTTCCAGACTGTGACAATGTTGACTCCATAAACTTTTTAGGTACCACTGTAGTTTCCTCATATGCAGTCTTGCATATGGAATCAGTAGAATACAGGATGCTATGAACCCCAAACCCTGCAGAGGTTGTCTTGCAGATAACTGGGTTTTTGTTGCCATCAGTTTGAAGTAAGTAGTCAGTTGTCTTTGTTTGTCTGGGGTAAGGAAAGCCATCTGGGCAGTTGTATTCAAGCTTGCACCCAGGAATGTTATCTTTTGAGAGGGTACCAGTTGTGATTTCTTTTTGTTTATTGTGTACCCTAAGCATGTTAGAAGCCTTTTCACAAATGCCAGATGCTGAAGAAGAATGTCCCTGTTCTCTGCTTGAATGAGACAGTCGTCCAAGTAAGGATATATTTGTATACTTTTTTGTCTGCAAAATGCAATTACTGGTGCCAGGCACTTTGTAAAGACCCTGTGTGCAGTAGATAAGCCAAAGGGCAGTGCAGAGAATTGGTAGTGCATAAAGCCAGCCTTGAAACGGAGGTATCTTCTGCACAATTCCCTTATTGGGATATGCAGGTATGCTTCTTTTAGGTCTAATGTCACCAGCCAAGCGTTCTTGCCCAGCATGGGCAGAAGCTGCTGCAAAGTTAGCATTTTGAATTTTGGAATGTCCAGGTATGTGTTCAAAATTGATAAATCCAGTATTGGGCACCAGGCCTTATCTTTTCATAGGTTCATAGGTTCATACTAGGCTATCTGCCCTAGGGCATTTATAAGCCTAGCCAGAATGTGTTTGGCTTTTGCCACCCATTTTAAATTTATTTTGCTATGCCCTTTTTCGAGGTTAGTATACTGTGCCTCTATCTAACAGTGACACAGAAGTGATACCCGGGGTAAACCTACGATCTCCCATCCACTCATCAAGATTCCTCTTGAAGAGAGTCAATGAGGGACTCTGCCTAACCTGGACTGGGATTTTATTCCAGAGTGAAAGGAGCCTCTGGGTTTTGAATCTGTCCCTCCAGCATGTCCTATTTATTTCAGTGCTGAGGTTCAAGTCTCTCGAGTACGTAGCTCGATGGGATTTGGATTTTCTGAGGTGCAGCATGTCCATTAATTCCGGGTTGGACATGGCTTTATACGTCAGGCACAGATCACCTCTGAACAGGCGGTATGCCACTGAGTACAGCTGGAGTTTCTTTAACCGGGCAGCATATGGCATCTGTTTGAGCCCTTTGATCCTCTTGGTGAGGTACTTTTGGGGTCTTTCCAGTTGCTGCAGGTGTCTGGTAGTACATCCCAAAAGGGGCATTGTACTCAATTATGGGCCTGATGAGGGATGAGTAAAGAGGCACGATGACCTCCCCGATCTAGATGTGAATCCCTTCATGATTAGGTGGCCTATATAAAATGTTTTCTAACCACTTTGGCCACGTGGTTGTCAAATGAGAGATTGTTATCAACTTGGGTCCCCAGGTCCTAATTACTTCTTCTGTACTTAATGGATTTCCACCTATGTGGTAATTTGTGGGCACTTTGTTTTTGCCAAAGGGATGACTATACACTTTTTGGCATTTAGCTTGAGGCCATGGCACTGGCACCAGTTGTCTGTTTCTATGAGGCCCTTTTGGAGGATGCTTGTGTCGGCTGGAGAGTCGATTATGGCACCCAGTTTGCAGTCATCTGCGAACTTGGTCAGCCACAGTCCTTCCGTGTTGGCCTGTACCTCCGAGAAATATATACCCGAACAAGAGGTCCCAGGACTGAGCCTTGTGGGACACCACTTGTAACTGGTTTGGAGTCTGACATGGCTCCAGCAATTCTAACCATGTGGGTTCTGTCCTTGAGCCAGTTTACAATCCATCTAGTGACATAGGGGTTTATATTTAAGCTGGTGAGCTTATCTATAATGCCCGAGTGGGGTATTGTGTCGAAGGCTTTTGCGAGGTCCAGGTAGGCTGTGTGGACCACTTTCCCTCGTCAATGGTTTTGGTGACTGTTTCAAAGAAATCAACCAGGTTTAAGAGGCAGGATCTGCCCTTAACAAAGCCGAACTGGGTAGGATCCAGTGTCTGTATTTCCCAATATCTTTATTTATGAGGTCCATGATGATCCTTTCCATAGCTTTGCAGACCAAGCTAGTCAGGCTTATGGGGCGATAGTTTCCAGGATCCGTTGAGGCACCACCTTTATGGAGAGGGACCACTGTTGCTGTACGCCACTCTTTGGGCACATATCCTGTAGTAAGGCTGAGATTGAACAGTAGGTTTATGTTTGGGTTTAGCTCTTCTTTGAGTTCATGTAGGGCGCAGCCGGGACACCATCTGGTCCCATTGATGCTGTGTTTTTGCTTTGGAGAGGCGGCTCTTACCTGAGCATCTGAGATGTCAGGGGCAGCACTCTGCTGGGATAGATATTTGCCCTTTTGGTGGGGAGGGAGAAGTTTGCGCTGAACCTGTCAGCTAGGATGTTGGCAATGTCTGTGGGTTCGGTGTATTTTTTGTCATTTTGGACTAATTCTGAGCATATCTGGGAATTACCACCCAGGTTCCTAACATAACTAAAGAAAGCCTTGTGATTATCCTTAGTGTCCTGTGCAATTTTTCTCTCAGCTGGCCTTAGACAATTTTATGTGTGCCCGTAGTTTTTGCTAATACTGATCAGTGATGCCTTCCCTTTTGGGATATTGCTTTATCATTTAGTAGCTTCCTCCTTCTATTGTATAGTTTGTTTATGGCTGGGGTCCACCAGACAGGACGTCTGCCTTTGGAGGATTGGGTCTTGGTTTTATTTGGGATCGCATGATCCATGCATTCCTGAAGGTGTTCATAGAATGCGTTTATAAAGGATTCTGTGGTCTGGGCTGTATTTTCCTCAGGCCGGGGCTTTGAAGGATTCCACCTCAGTTTTGAGGAGTGTAAAATTTGCTTTAGAAGTTTTCACTGTGGTTTTCTGGGCAGGGGTGGGGTCGGGATGTGAATATCCAGTGAGATTAGTTTATGGTCTGATCTTACCAGTGAGGGATACACTTCTGGTCTGGAGCATAGAGTCCCCATGTTGGTGATGATCAGGTCCAGTATGTTTTCCCCTCTTGTGGGAGTGGTAACAAGTTGTTCCATAGCATTTGAGTTTATAAATTCTAGGAACCTTTGGGCTAGGTGTTGGAGCTAGAGTAATGCTCCCAGTCTATGTTTGGGTAGTTGAAGTCGCCCAATATAATGGTGTTTGGAGAGACCTTCATATTTTCCAGTGTTCTCAGGAAGGCCGAGTGGGGTTCCTGGGTTTGGGAGGGTGGTCTGTAGCAGGCTATAAACTGGAAGGCAGTTTTACCCACTGTTAGTTGCACATGGATAGTCTCTGATGCTTCGTGCTTTGCCACCAACCTGGAGGTGTGGGTATCTTTGATGAATATCGATACTCCCCCTCCTTTTGTGGTTCGGTCCAAGTTTTAGGGCCGAAAAGCATGGTATGAGGTATAACCTGGTAGTGCTGGGGTGCTCTCGGGAGCCCTGAACCAGGTTTCTGTTACTGCACAGATATCGATGTTCTCCATGCTAAGGAGAGTTTCGAGTGCGTGCATCTTGAGGTTTAGACTTCTGGCATTGAGTAGCATTACTCTTAGTTTCTTATCCCTTGTGGTACCTTTCTGGGTACCAAGAACAGTCTTGAATAAAAACCTTGTCCTTTTTACTGTTCTGGTACTGGCCGAATAGCTGCCATATCCATGAGGGATATAACCTGTTTCTGTGCCTCTGCCCATTGATTTTCTGGCAGATCTGGCCAACTGTTTGCAATTGGTAGAGTGTGGAAGTAGAATCTATATCCCTGAGATACTATGTTTAACACCCACTTGTCCTGGGTTATTAACTGCCAATTTTGAGCATAAAGTGCTAATTTTCTCTCTAAGGGTGCTGTCAAAAGATAAGTGCTTGGTGATGGCAGAGGGAAGTCATTGAGACTGTTTACTGTAGGGTTGCACTTTATTTCTTCCAGATTTGGAGATAAAAGCACCCCATTGCTTTGACCTGTAAGAGTCTTGTGACTGGTATCTAGAACCTTTAGGGTGCCTGGATTTGCCCCGTTGAGCTCTGTCGGACACAGGAAAGGACCAAATTTTTGTAGGCCAGTGTCTACTGAATCTTGGTGGCTGCACTTGTAAGAAGTATTTTACAGTTTGCATAGACTTAGCTTTGTCTTCCATTTTCTTTAAAATCTCTTCTGCCTTAATACCAAACAGAGTATCATGCTGTAAAGGTGCATCCAGCAATTTAGCTTTAACATGATCAGGCAAATTTTGCTCTTTTAGCCAGGCATGCCTCCTAATCACAGATCCAGTAACTGTGGCCCTGCAGGAGGCCTCTAAGGAATCAAAACCACATTGCAAAGTATGCTTTCCAACTTGTTCTGCTGCATGCAATATAATTCCTGCAATTCTTTATTTTCTGCACATTCAGAAATAAACGTCATTTTCTGTTTCAGTAATCCCATAACATGTTGTTGATACTTGAGTATATGAAACTGGCAGTTTAAGGCCCTAATTGCCAAGGTTGCAGATGTATAAATCTTCTTTCCCCATCTATCCAGTGCCCTGGAATCTCTGTCAGAGGGGGTAGGATTTTTTGCTGTTGAGGCCTTAACTCCTTTTGGACCCTGTGAAATAGTTTCAGGGTCAGCAGCAGGGTTTCTAAATAAAAATTTGTGTGAGTCAGGCACCCTGTAATATCTGTCTGGCTTGCTAGGAGCTGGAGGTAATGAGTCTGGAGTCAAGCATAACTCCGAAAACACATCACCCACAATGCCTAAAACAGGAGGTATGGCTAAAGGTCTATGCTGAGGGAGAAGAAGGAAATCCCTGAGCCTCTTTTTTAATTCTGAGAAATCTTGTCTCACCCAGTGAAAATGCTCCCTCAAAGTATGCAAGGTTTCTCCAAAGGAATAATCTTCAGGAGGAGATGCAGATGGGATATATTCCTCTGCATCAGAATCCTCATAGGGTGGTATAGATAATTCCTGATCAGAAGAGGAATCAGAAGAAATACAAACCTGATCTGAAGATTCATATCAGTGTCTTGCCTAGGCCTCTTATCAGGAGGGGGTTGGGAACCCCTGATCAAGATAATTAGGTCTTCAGCCATTTTGATCATCTGCCTTTTGGGCATAAAGGCCTGTGTACATGGCTCATGCATCTTTTTTTAGCTTTAGAAGTTGTTTCTGTCTTTGATTTTGAAGCTGGCATTGGTTTTATATAAAAATGTTTTGGCCTGAATACACGCTCAGAAGCCGGTGCCTGCTCAGCGGCTTCGAACCCATCTGAGGGAGAGACATCCATGGGTACAATACTTTGAGAATCTCAGGGTGTGCCGGACTCCACATGGGTCTCAGTAGGGGCCTGCGACTCAAAAGTAGCGGGTATCAGGGGTTGCAAAAGCACCTCATTGAGTACCGGTGAACTGACAACTGACTTAGGAGAAGCTTCGTTGTCAGTTTTGTACCTCAATGGTCTGTCTCTGTCCTTTTCTTTGTGTTTTTTGTGTACACCGGTAGTCGGATTGCTATCCAATGACATTTCAGGATAGTTAAATCTGTTTCCAAAATATTTTGAGGCAAAGATATACCGATGCTTAACAGTGCGTTGGTTAAATCTAGCACAAAACCGACAGCTAGGCACGTTATGATCAGGGCCTAGGCAATGAATACAGTATAAATGGAAATCCTTATGAGGTATTTGCTTCCCACAAGTAATGCAATTATTAACTTTTACTAACATTGGTATGGAGCAAGAAAAAAGTTTATCCAACGGGGTACGTAGCTTTAGTGAAGACTTCAGTTTTGAGACTCGAATTCGAAAAATTTCAGGAGTCGGCCGACCGGCACTTGCGAACTGCTTCTGCTTCGGGCACCATGTGGCAAGAAAGACTAAAGAAAATGGTGTTGGCTGCTTGTTTTATACCCCTGACGACCTGACATCATGGAAGAGGAGACAGCATCCGACGCAGGACCCAAGACTTTGGAATTCAGGCCGACTGAGGGCAACCTGCCAGCAGATTACCCCCAAATGTATCTGGAGCATTTCTCCCCAGGCCTCCGCTGAAAACAGGCTCTGTGGAACCTAGTCGGACTTTCCCGGTCAACAAATGATAAATAAAATAAAATAAAATAAATGTAATGACTGCAACAGGGAAACATGAAGAACATCTAGAGGCAATACAACTAACAGCTAGACAAGATGTCCCTAACTTCATAGAACACATGATATTAATAATAAAACAACCTATTACTGGAAAAGGGTACTTATCGTCTATCTATAAAATAAACAAAAAATAAAAATAAAAATCTACCGCTAACAAAACTTATGTGATTACTATGGAGCAATTAATATTCAATTGTCAAATGAAATAGACAAATAATTCTTCTCTCCTGAAAACAAATATCTTTCTTGCTACAATGGAAACTTACATGGAAGCCGATACACAGATCTTACATAACACCTGACAAAAAAGAATTATTGTTTAAAAAGATATTAGTTATTGGAAATGCAAATTAAAAATAAAAGCAGATTCACAGCATATGTTTTATGAATGTCAATTCCTTAAACTATACTGGGATAAATTCAATTATTTCTTACAAGTAATATTTAATGACAAATTCCACCTATCTCTGATCCTGTTTAATGCACCTATCTACTTCTCAGAAGTACAGGCTAATACAGAAGGTCATTGGCTAACGAAGTTCACAGACGACTGTAAACTAGGAGCCATAATCGAACTCCTAATGATGTGGACTTCCTACAAAAGGGCCTCACTGAGACAGATGCCTGGTGTCAAAGCCATGGCCTCAAGCTCAATGTCAAAAAGTGCATTCTCATCCCTTTTGGTAAAAACTCTGTACCCATGAACGACCACATAGGCGGTAGTCTACTTAACACCGAAAGAGTGATAAGGGACCTAGGGACACAGGTGGACAGTAGTCTCTCCTTTGATAATCACATCACCACAGTAGTCAGGAAATCCTTCTATCTGGCACACCTCATCACAAAAGGTTTCTCATCCAGGAAAAAAGAGGTCATTGTTCCCCTCTACTCGTCACTCATTAGACCCATTATAGAGTACAATGCCCCTTTTGGTATGTACCTCACAAGACATCTGCAGCAGCTGGAAAGGCCACAAAAGTACCTCACAAAGAGGATTACCGGCCGCAAACAGTTGTCCTATGCAGACCATCTCAAAAAACTCCAGCTTTACTCTGTCATATATCACCTACTCAGAGGCAATCTGTACCTAACATACAAAGCTATGTCAAAAGCAGAGCTGTTGGACATGCTCCACTTAAAGAAATCCCAATCCCTCCGAGATATGCACTCTAGGGACCTAAACCTTGTCACCACAATAAACAGAACATGCTGGAGGGATAGATTCCTGTCCCAGAGACTTCCCATACTCTGAAACAAACTACCTATCTATATCAAACAAAGTTCCTCATTAGCATTTTTCAAGAAAAATCTTGATGATTGGATGGGAGATAGGAAATTCACCCCCGGGGATCACTTCTGTGGCTCTGCTCGACAGGGGCACAGGAAAATAATTTTCTTGGGTGGCAAAAGCCAGGGTACCTTTTTGGCTAGGCTTATATAGGCCCTAGGGCCAATAGCCTAGTACCTAGCTATGAACCTATGAACTGAAAGAACTACATCACTATATACTGCATGGTAAAAGGTAACTGAAATACTGAAGAGTAATGACTGTAACAAATTATGATCTGCATTACAGATATGCAGAAGATGATCATATATTAATTCTAGACAGTGATGTAAATAGTTTCTTTTATTATTTATGTTAGATAGTTTTACTTGTTAACCTGTATAAATAGTATGTATATATTTCAATGTCATAAAAACTTAATTATGTTTTTCTTTTGGAAAACAAACAAAAATATTTTGGAATATCAAAGAAGGTAAATAAGATTTGTAAGTTCCCCCAAAAGTTATTTTATATCTAGAATATTCTGAGTTTGCAGCCTGTGGAGTTAAGGTCCTTGACAAACACCGAGAAGCAGTACCAAGTTCAGTGTCCACTCTTGTGGAATCCGGAAAACTGAATGCAAGTATTTGGAAAGCTAGGATGATCCCCTCAGACATGTATCAATTTAACAGCAGACAGAACTTGGCTGCTTCCTTCTTAGGAAAACCTCTTCTTCACTGCAAACAGACCTATCTTTCCTCTGTGGTCAGTCAGAGTCCTGGAATTAGTAAGATTAAATTTTACAGTTCCAGTTTCTTTACCAGAGTGTAGCTGTTTAGCAGTCCTCTAACATACACCAAAGATAGGCCCTTTATCAGTGTCTGGACAGAAAAATTCTGACTGAAGAAAGAATGTATGAATTACTGACTGACTGACTGGCTCTCAACAACTTTCTCTCCAAGTATATATCTCTTGCTAATAAAGAGGGAAGCCTTGGGAAATCTATGCTCACTGCTGTGGACTGGTCCCAGATGTAGTTGCCAGCATATAACTTTTGAGGCTTTTTTTTTTAGTTTGGGGACCCAGGCTTGGTTCTGTCTGCCCATGTTACTACTTTTTGATAAAAATACATTTTAGTAAGGAGAAAGGAATTTGGTTTATTATTTATTTTATTTTTTTATTTGACATCTGTTAACTGGGTTGGTCCAACTGAGCCAAAGGTCCATTTTCAGTGGAGACCCAAGGAGAAAAGCTCTACATACAAACATACAAAAAATACAATAAACATAATGATATAGAGTACAGATCCCAAACCAGAAGAGACAAGTTCTAGTCTACATACAAAAGCACAATGTCTTAAATGTTACATAGAAACATTCTGATTACAATAATATACAATGTAACAGAAGGTAACATAAGTGCTACAACAAAAGTGTCACCAGAAAAAGACATAACACTGGCGTAACAGTAGTGAAGGTTTAATTCTGAAGCTAAAGGTTCTATCTGTATGATACCAGAAGTGTAAAAACACTGTATTACTTATTATTTGTAAGCGTTAAGCTCCTTCTAATATCTCCTGAGTTTATTAAGATCTTGACTTCTTGACATTTTAATGCCCGAAAGAAATATAATGTCAAGTTCATATGTCCAGCTTTTAGGTCCACTCCACTGAGGGTAGTCACTTGGTCTGCATTCTTTTGGTGAGTTAAAATAGTACAGATAGCCAATAGTCTCTTG
Source organism: Protopterus annectens (assembly GCF_019279795.1). Taxonomy (NCBI): domain Eukaryota; kingdom Metazoa; phylum Chordata; order Ceratodontiformes; family Protopteridae; genus Protopterus; species Protopterus annectens. The sequence continues at coordinate 1,846,330,826 of NC_056732.1, read as the reverse complement.
TTTTACTCAATGTACTAGCTTCTTGTTCACACATCCTTGCAATGACAATCTTGTTCTGTACATTTCTTTGTAATATAGTGTTGCTGTAATCTTCCTGTTAATTAACTTTTACATTCTATGACATGCTGTTAAATTGTGGATCCCTCTTGAGGGACACCCCTTGCTTCTTGTAAAATCTGCTTGATATTTAACTGTTGCTTGGGATGTTTGTTTTTGTCTGCTCAACTGGAGATTTTTTCCCTGTTACTTTGTAAAACCCTTAATATGTATGCATGTTTTTGTCTGTATGTTTGGAGCTTTTCTCCCCGGGCCTCCGCTGAAAATTGATATGCATCCATTCGGACTATCTCAGTCAACAAATGTAAAATAAAATAAATAAAATTTACAAACTGAAATAAAAAAATCTTTCAATGAAGCATGAGTTGTGCCCTCTGTTTTTTGTGTAACTAAACAGGGATTTTTCATACAAATGGTTATACACTGCACGTTATATTTCAGAAGGTTAGCAAGGTTAATGCACAGCAATATATGAAGGAAAGCTTGATAGCTGCAAGTAATAAAAATAATATACACAACAGCATTTATAATAGTAATATCACCAGAAATAATAATAATCATGACTGTCAACATTGTTCATCAAAATGTTTTATTCATACTGACCCTACATTTTAAAATACAACACACTGAGGTTAAAAGGTCTGAATACGGAATGCATCTGGGATGTTACAAATTAAATGCTTGTCTAGTTTTATTAAGCTTTTTATTAGTCTTTTAAACTATTGTATTTTTTATATTTACATGGTTTACTGGGACAGTG
>NC_056732.1:1846129573-1846329509 GCF_019279795.1 Protopterus annectens | reverse complement strand
CATCTCAGAACACAGGTTCCAGCAATTAAATGCAGGCTGTTACTAACAGGTCAAATTTAAAAATTAAGGAGTTTCAGACATCACAACCCTCAGAAGTATATTAATACTGATGCAAAAAATGTTTGCTTTCTATCAACTGTCTAACTTTCCCAGACCAAAATATGTCAAAAGTACAATTAGTACAACAACATCACACACAGATGTACTAAGCACTAAAGTCAGCTATGCACCATAAGCATTAGACACACATGTTATGTATCCCTGAATCCAAAAGATAGAAAACAAAGATATGGCACAGTTATCATCACTTACACAAGATGCAGCAGGGGGCAGAAAGCTTAAACTGATACAGAAAGGTCGGGGAGTACATGTGAGTAGGAAAGAGAAGCACCCAAACATTTGGATAAAGTAACAAATGGCCAGTGAGACAAAATGAGCTTTAAGATTCACAGCTCAACCATGTAACTGGTGTGTGTGTGTGTGTGTGTGTGTGTGTGTGTGTGTGTGTGTGTGTGTGTGTGTGTGTGTGTGTGTGTGTGTGTGTGTGTGTGTGTTTATCTGTATAGGCCCTCCAGGTGAAACTGCTTTGTGTCTGCAGGAGCACATCTTTAAGTCTTGCTATGTTGGACAGGTGTAAGCTGTGCATGGTAGAGGTGGACATTCATCACAGTGATACCAGACCATGAGAACTGGCTGTGCCAGGAGTTGCACTGGCATGTCCACTCCCATGGTCAGATGCACTTCTGCTACCTGAATGTGTCTGGTCTCTGCTGGATGAGCTTCTCTCATGAGTACACGCAGGACCATGATCACATGGCCTGCCATGACTGGTTGTGGATACCTCAGCCACTGATGGAGCAGGAGAAGTAGTGCCACCATGGAAGCTTGATTGGGTACAGTCAAATTTGTTAACATTGGATGATGTTGCTGACCTATGCCCACATAGATGTCATCACTCGCGCAGCAGATGTTCCATTACAGAGAATGCCAATTCCAATGTGTCATTCATTCAATCCATTGAATTGACAACACAATGGAAGAAATTATGCATGTCAGTCTGTGTCACATCTACAACCTTAAGCATTTCTCTGGAGGACATACTGGAATGTGCTTGCATCTTCATGACGGCCGTAAACATACATCAAGTGGCACAGGAAGACTGCTCAATGAAATGGGTTGGCATAGGCCTACTGGCTGTGTCTGATGGAATTACAGTGGATGACTGAATGTCAATCTCAGTGTCATTTTCAACCTCTGTACCCCCCAACTGTGTCAAATAAAAAACAAACAGTGTCCGAACCATGAACAGCTAGTATATTTAATGAGTTCCAGAGTTGACAAACACCACATAGAGTTCTGTAAAATCTGAGATACATAAAATCCAAGAAGGCAGACAAAGATATACAATTCTAAACCACACTAGTGCAGTAACAGTTAACTTTCACCTAACTACACAATTCCTTTTTATAGTGTAGAGTCAGGACTGTGAGCATGGTGAAAATGCAAATGAGGTGTGAACTCATTAGAATTGCTGAATCCTAAATACTTGGCTCCATGCAACACATGTAACATAGTGCAGACACTCCCTCAGTGCTTGTTGCTAATCGATTACAACTGTGAATGATTACTGCTAGGGAAAAAAAACACAACAGCAATACAGACTGCCCTACCTCTAGTGGATATGTCAGCCACGTTAGACTTACAAAGTGTGGAAGTAATTGTATCAAGGTTTTAAATGTAAGTAAGCAGCACACATTTCACAGATTCTGTTCAGTAATATCCAACCTCCCTTTCATTTCTTGACAACTGCATATTACTGCTATTTAATGTCTTCACACATTTTAAGGAGAATGATGCAGAATTCCTTACAGACTGCATGTCTCAGATTACTGGTCAGATAAGACCAGAATGGGCAACAAAGAGAGATAAGACAGAAACTACATTGATGCAAGCAATAGTCAGAAATGATTGTGTGATTACTCAGTGCACTACTTCTGAAAAGAATACATGTACAAACAACTGCCATATTTTTTTTATGCTGGAGATGATGCAATTGGCTGTATGCACAATGATTTTATTTATCTGCTGAAAAGCTGTTTGTGTGGCAAAGATGGATAAGACACCCTTACTGTGTTTTGAAAGTTCATTGGAGTGAGAGTTCAAATCCAAACCTGTGTAAAATATTTCATGTATATCAACATAATTTTAGTGTTATTTAATAGATTTATTTTCTTCATTTCACCTAATTTACCCTTATTGATTTATTTCTTTACTTATTTATTTTTTAATGGCAGTCTTTGCGTGGTGCATGGCTTAACATAAACAAGGTAAATGGAGAAACACAATAAATGTCAGTTATAGCTGTGCTTCTATCATTTGTGCAACACTCATGAGTGTGCAAACCTGGACTAGTGGCCCACAAAGGAAGCAGACAGAACACCTGCAGACAGGGTGTAGTTAGCGTAAAGGTGAAAAAGGGTACATTGTTGCAGTTTTTGCTTTCCATCACACAACACAGCTAAACAATGTTGCGAGGCAGTTAGCAAGCTTCTCCAACAACTGCAGCCATCAAACCCTGCAGACAGGATGGAGACAGTCAATTATACAACTATTTTATCTGTACTATTAGATTTAATTATATGTCCTAACAACTATGATTACAGATTATCAAAGTAATCCTTGCAATGTGCATATTGCACATATGCTAGGTCCAATTATACAGATTAGAGTTAACAGCAGGGCATTTATGCCACTTGTATAGAGTTTAATTTATGCAATATTATTCCTTTAGTGCTTCTTAATGTAATATTATTAAAGAAATGCAGTATTGTATAGTTGTTACTCATGGTATTTGAACCCATAACCTCAGGCCATCCAAGTCCAGACAGCAGAATTATACTTACACAAACATAGTAGACAGTATACCCTCAGTCATACAACTGAAAAGACAGTAAGGGTATCTTATCCCTCATAAATATAATTCATATCAGCTAAACCACATATAATGATGTCTACAGTGTTATAAGTGAGAAAGAATATAATGTGAAATGGAACAGAAAAAATGTCTAGAATTTCCTGTATTAGAACCCAGGACCATGTGTATGGCAGCCATACACTTACACCTGTTGCCAAAAGAATGTTGAAATAACACTTGTGTATTTATCTGTTCATTACTATAAACTGAACTGTCACAACAGTAAAAATATGTTGCACTTGCTGCATTAGAACTTAGGACTATCTGTATTACAGTCCTGCACTTACACCTGCTGTCACAGGAATAGTTAAATGACACTAGGATAATTCCCTATTCATTCACAAGTTCGGTATGCTAACCTCCACATGTGACGTACTGTGTTTGCGCAGTGCCCAACATAATTAACAGAATGTATCCATTTCAAATTGATTGTCTGCATCCTGTCTGCAGGGGTCATTGGCTGCAGTTTTTGGAGAAGCTTGCTAACTGCCTTGCAATGTTGTTTAGCTGTGTTGTGCAATGGAAAGCAGAAACTGCAACAATGTATCCTTTTCAGGTTCATAGGTAGGTACTAGGCTATTGGCCCTAGGGCCTATATAAGCCTAGCCAAATGGTACCCAGGCTTTTTCCACCCAAGAAAATTATTTTCCTGTGCCCCTGTCAAGCAGAACCACAGAAGTGATCCCTGGGGAGAATTCCCTATCTCTGGTCCAATTAACAAGATTTTTCTTGAAGAGTGCTAATGAGGATCTTTGTTTGATATAGATAGGTAGTTTGTTCCAGAGTATGGGAAGTATCTGGGACAGGAATCTATCCCTCCTGCATGTTCTGTTCATTGTGATGACAAGGTTTAGGTCCCTAGAGCGTGTAGCTTGGAGGGATTGAGATTTCTTTAAGTGGGGCATGTCCAACAGCTCTGTGTTTGACATAGCTTTGTATGTTAGGCACAGATAGCCTCTGAGTAGGCGATAAGCGACAGAGCAAAGCTGGAGTTTTTTGAGATGGTCTGTGTAGGGCATCTGTTTGTGGCTGGTAATCCTCTTTGTGAGGTATTTCTGTGGCCTTTCCAGTTGTTGTAGATGTCTTGTGAGGTACATACCAAAAAGGGCGTTGTACTCTATAATGGGTCTAATGAGTGATGAGTAGAGGGGAACAATGACCTCTTTTTTCCTGGATGAGAACCTTTTGTGATGAAGTGTGCCACATAGAAGGATTTCCTGACTACTGTGGCGATGTGATTATCAAAGGAGAGACTACTGTCCACCTGTGTCCCAAGGTCTCTTATCATACTTTCGGTGTAAATAAACTACCGCCTATGTGGTAGTTCATGGGTACAGAGTTTTTACCAAAAGGGATGACAATACACTTTTTGGCATTGAGCTTGGGGCCATGGCTTTGACACTAGGCATCTGTCTCAGTGAAGCCCTTTTGTAGGATGTCCACATCATTAGGAATTTTGATTACGGCTCCTAGTTTGCAGTCATCTGCGAACTTTGTTAGCAAAAGATCTTCTGTGTTATCCTGTACTCCAGATAAGTAGATACCAAACAGGAGAGGACCTAGGACTGAACCCTGTGGTACTCCACTTGTCACTGGTCTGAAGTTGGATTTAGAGTCCAAGCCAGTTGGCAACCCATCTTGTGACAGAGGGATTTATACCTAATTTAGTGAGTTATCTATAATTCCAGAGTGGGGGATGGTATTGAAAGCCTTGGCGAGATCTAGATAGGCTGTGTGAACCACCTTACCCTCATCTACAGCTTTGGTGACCGCTTCAAATAAGTCTATCAGGTTTAAGAGACATGATCTGCCTTTTACAAACCCAAACTGAGCAGGGTCCAGAGTATGGAGACTACCAATGTCATTGTTTATAAGCTCCATGATGATACATTCCATAGCATTGCAGACCAGGCTCATCAGGCTAAGGAGGTGGTAGTTCTCAGGGTCCGTGGTGGCTCCCCCTTTGTGGAGTGGGATAACTGTTGCTGTGTGTCATTCAGTGGGCACAAAGCCTGATATGAGGCTATGATTAAACATGGTACTTAGGTGGGGTGCCATTTCGTTCTGTATTTCATGTAGAACACAGACTGGGATGTTGTCAGGTCCCATGAATGCTGTGTTCTTGGCTTTGGAGAGTGTGTTTTTTACCTGTGCAGCCATGATTACAGGAACTTTGCATTCTTCCGGTATAGAGATGGGCCCTTTAGGGGATGAGAAAGGGGTAAAGCTAGCACTGAAACTATCTGCCAGGATGTTGGCAATATCAGTTGGTTCTGTATATTTAGTGCCATTGTGCTGTAACTCAGAGCAGATCTGAGTGTTTCCATTGAGATTCTTGACATAGCTATAGAATGCTTTGTGGTTGTCTTTAGAATCAGTGGCAATTTTGTTTTCATAACTAACTTTGGAGGATTTTATGAGGGATCTCAGCTTCTTACTGAGGCTGACCAGGGAGTTCCTCCAATCATGGGATTTTACTCTTTTTTGCAACAGTTTCTTTCTTCTGTTGTATAGTTTGTTTATGGCAGGGGACCACCAGATTGGCTTCCTTTTTTTGGAGAATAGCATCTTGGTTCTGTTAGGGATTGCACGATGCATGCACTCATGTAATTGCTTATAAAGTGCAATTGTACAGGATTCAGCAGTCGTACCTCTATTGTCCGTCAGCATGGGTGTCGTGAAGTTTGCCACTTCTGTATTAAGAAGCGTAAAGTTGGCTTTGGAGAAAGTTTTTACGGTGGTTTCCTTAATGGGGGGTGGGGGTGGGATGTGAATGTCTAGGGTGATTTGCTTGTGGTCAGATCTGACCAACAAGGAATTGACCTCTGGTGTGGAACACTGGTTTTCCATGTTGGTAATGACCAGATCTAGGGTATTGCTGCCCCTGGTGGGGGTGTGGATAAGTTGATCCAAGGCGTTGGAATTTATGAATTCCAGAAAACATTGAGCACAAGAGTTGGTACATGAGTAGTTTTCCCAGTTAATGGTGGGGTAGTTGAAATTGCCCATTAGGGTGTTAGGTCATACCATATTATTTTCCAGTGTATCAAGAAATGAGGAGTGGGAATCCTGGGGCATGGTGGGGGATCTGTAGCAAGCTACAATTTGGATTGCAGTCTTGCCCAGAGTTAGTTGCACTTGGATAACTTGGATGCATTATGCTGAGCAACTAGCCTGGAGGTGTGGATATCCTTAATGAATATGGACACGCCTCCACCTTTAGTGCTTTGGTCCAGGTTAGGTGGCCGAAAGGTGTGGTATGAATTATAGCCTGGTAAAGCAGGGGTGCTCTCTGGAGCCTTGAACCTGGTGTCTGTCACTGCACAGATGTCAATGTTCTGCATTTTAAGGAGTGCCTCGAGTGAGTGCATTTTGAGGTTTAGACTTTTAGCACTGAGTAGCATTACCCTCAGAATTTGCTTGCTTGTACCTGTTACAGTGGTGAATTTATCATTTGAATCTTGCCTAAAAAAGGCACTATAGGGGTGGCAAGGGCCTTAGCCAGTATCCGGAATCCCAAGGACGACAGGTGCAGGCCATCTCTGGCAAATCACCGTGGTTTGTCTATCATGTCATCCCAGGCAGACAGATACTGGATCCCCTTAGAATAACACCAGAAGCTTAGCCAATTGTTGAAGCCAATCATTTTGTCCTTGTACTGTGCATCATTCTGGGTGATGGCAAGATGCTACTCAAGGCTAGGGTCATACCTGCCTGGGATATAAGATTGGACAGCTCCTCCATGTCTCTTTTCATGTAGTACAGGGAGGTACATCTCAGGTCATTCACACCAACATGGACAATGACAGAGTCATATTTGTACTTGTTGTGGAGTGACCTGAGTGCATGCATTATGTGGTGGATCCTGGCACCTGACAGGCAGCTGACAGTAACTTTCTTCTTGTTTAGCCTGGTGAGTGGAACATCAGTGTGCCTGACTATAGAGTCACCTATGACTAGAGTGTTGGGTACGTTGTTATGCCTTATTGGCTGTGGTTGAGTGGCACACTGAGTTTGTGGGCTATGTGTCATTTGGGTTGTGTTGGGGGGGTGGAGGTTGCTTGCATTTATGCTTTGGAGGTCCCTGTTGCTTGGGTAGATTTTGTTTGAGAGCCTTCATGAATGTAGGCGTGTGTTTTGTATTTCTATGTGTGTGTTTTGGTGGTGTAGGTTTTGAGGGACTATGTGATGAGTGTGGTGTGGAGCAAGTGTTTACCTTCTCCTCTTGACTGTCTAGTCCAGTCTTGGGTGAAGAGAGCTTTGCTTCCAGTTTGGCTATATAAGTACATCTCTCACAGGTTGTAGTGTTAGGTGGTAGGAGGAGAGGGTTGTCTGTGTACATGAGGAAATTGCTGCATTGCCCCAAGATGCCCAGATTCATCAGGTAAACAGGAGAAAAACACCAGGAGCTGAAGCTTAAACATGCCTGGATAGCTGCTTAATTATTAAGTACTAAAAACTGTTTTCCTCTAGACAAGTGAGGAAAGTTGAGTGCTGTAGTAATTTGTAGCTTATTTAGTGCTTGCAATGAGTTCTGAACAAGTGCTAAGCTCAAAGAAACAGATTTGAGTGCTGAAACTAGAAAACTGGCTAGTTCTAAGAAACAAAATTAAGCTAGAAGACTTCCCTCCAACACAGAAAGGCTTGGGGACTCAGAAGCGTACAAACAGTCCTGGATACAGCAAATCAGTAGACTAGAGTACTTACAGGAAAGGCAGGAAACAAGCTTAGAAAAATGTATTTTTTTTTTGTAAAGTGGAAAGGGGAAAGGAGGAACAGAAACTAACTGGGTTGGCCTTCTCAAATGTTCTCCCTGGATTAGGTAGAATGAGATAATGACACTAGACTGGGAGGAGTGTCCCAGATCAAATTTACAGTAGGGGCGGGCAACTGCAAAGCCAGCAAGTATAAAATCATGATACCAATCGGGAGGGAGGGTAGGAAACAAAAATCAGAACAAACAAATCCAACCAGATGCTTAACAATTGTAGAAAATTTCTAGTTAATACCTCACACACAGTGAAACTAGCTAGCAAAGTATATGCAGACAATAAAAGTGCTATAAATAACTCAGAAATAAGCAAAAAAACAGGATACTTAAAGGACAACCGCGCCCTCAGACTCAAAAAACATATTAATTTCATCATGGTTTGATGTTTCCTACATTTTAACAGCACTCTGAGACTATTTTGAGCTTTTTAGATATTTTTAGATGCAATTTCTGACTCTGACCACATGGGGTCTGGCATATTGAAAAAATTCAGACTGTTTACTCTGCCTCTAAGTATCCCAGAATGCATTATTTGTCTCCAAAAAATTGCATCAGATCTGCCACATTTTGCCTTAAGTTGCTGTGACTTCATTGACTTAACAGGCATTCACTGCAGTCTTACAACCCCCTACTTTTGGTTAAATTGTTATCCTTTTTCAATGACCACTTGAAACACAAGCAGTGCAAATGCTACAGAACAGAACTGAAAAGTGCATTTTCTAGCTCTTTCACCTTAGAAATGCTAAATTGCTTTCTTTTGTGAAGGCTGAAATCTAGCTCTTCAAGGAATCTCCCCTCCCACTTCACACCTACCTTCCTAGCTGTCAAAGAGCCAAGGGTAATTTGACCCATTATCTGCATGTGATTGACAGCTCGTCACAGCAGGTGACCAGAGTAATGTACTGTTTGCTTGTCAGCCTTTTCCTCCTTACAGTGGGAGACTTTTTTTGTTGCACTACTCCTGTCAAATTTAAAACCAAGCTACATAGCACTGGCAATAATCCCTGCTTTGCAAAGCATCAATCTGCCACTTATTTTCCCTTCCTGTTTAAATAGCTAACAAATGATACACTATAAAAGTACAGTTGTGTACACTTACCATAAATGTAGATGTTAGAGTGTCTTCACTGTTGCAGTCATGACTGTAGGGTTCTCCCTTGCCGGCAGGCAGTCCTAGGTCGGCCAGAATCCCAAAGTCTGGGTCCGGCTGCTCAGCCATCCCCCCTGACGTCAGAGCGCCAGGAGTACAAAGCTGGCAGCCGACGCCATGTTCTCCAGTTTTTCTTGCCACAGATGTCAGGTGTTCCAAAATGAGTAAAATCCCATACCCTTTGCAAATACACCTCAGAAGAAGGGTGAAGAAGGGAACCACACAAAAGAAAACATAAGAGGGGACAGGAGGGAGGAGACTGCAACAGTGAAGACACTCGAACATCTACATTTATGGTAAGTGTACACAACTGTACTATGTTCATCGTGTTTCACTGTTGCAGTCATGACTGTAGGGTTGAATCCCAAAGCAGAATAAAAGGGAGGTGGTCATAAAGTAAAGGGGGCGGCTAAAAGGCCCTGCAAGCCTGCAGAAGCAAAGCCTGCCCTAGACTTAGAGTAGAGAGGTAGATTGTAGTGCTTAGAAAAGTATGCACTGAACTCCAAGTTGCAGCTTCCAAAATGTCTTTGGTAGGAACTCCCCTGAGGAAGGCAGCTGAAGTGGCAGCAGCTCTGGTAGAGTGAGTCCTTATATTCCCTGGGATTTGCTTTCCATGGTGTGAATAACAAAATCTGATTCCATGAGCAATCCATTTAGAAATGGTCTGTTTTGAAATGGCTTTACCTTGGGAACTTGAAGCATAAGAAACAAACAATTGCTCTGATTTCCTGATGTCCTTGGTTCTGTCCAGGTAAAAACGTAGTTGTCTGTGTACATCCAAGGAATGCAAGATCCTTTCCCCCCTATTTTGAGGACTGGGGAAAAAAGTTGGCAGGTGAATAGTTTGATTTAAAGCCACTTTGGAAACCACCTTAGGCATGAAAGTAGGATTAGTCCTTAAAGACACCCTGTCTTGGTGAAAAATAATATAAGGTTCCACAGCCATGAGAGCTTGCAACTCGAAACTCTCCTGGCAGAGGTCAGAGCTAACAGGATGGCCGTCTTCCAAGATAAAATTTGATGTCAGATGTGGCAGCAGGCTCAAAGGAGGTAAGGTGAGTTTTTCCAAAACATAGTTGAGATCCCAGGCAGGAATGGGTGGAGATCTAGGTGGCCTTAAGTTCTTAGCTCCTCTGAGAAACTGTCTCATGAGCTGGTGGGAAAAGATTGGAGGGTCTGTATTATAATGAGCAGAAATAGCAGAGGCATGTATCTTTATGGAAGAAAAAGAGAGACCCTTATGTAAAAGGTCTGACAGGTAAAGTAAAATCAGAGGAATGTTAGGAATAAGAGGATCCGAATCCTGAGCCTGCATCCAGGTGCAAAATCTTTTCCATTTTCCAGCATAAGATTTTCTAGTGCTAGGACGTCTGGCTTCTAAAATGACATCCATAACCTGCTTGGGTAAGAGAGAATGAATCATAGACTCTGGATTAACCAGGCAGCCAGGTTGAGAGTTTTGACATGGGAGTGCAGAACTTGACCCTGGTGTTGGGACAGAAGGTTCGGAGACTGAGGTAAAACCCAAGGGGGCTCCAGAGAAAGGTTTTTCAGTGTTGGGTACCAAAACTGTCAAGGCCAATTTAGGGCCAGTAAAATTATCATCTTGGGCTTGTCCTGTTTGATCTTTAATAACACCCGTAGAAGAAGAGGTAGAGGCGGGAAGGCATACCCCGAGAGGTTTCTCCAACTGAATGATAGTGCATCCACTTTCCAAGCTAGTTCGTGGAATGTCCTTATGCAAAAAATCTGTAGTTGATGATTGAGGTGGGATGCAAAGAGGTCTATGTGAGGACATCCCCAGACTGCTGTAATCATCTTGAATATTTCGGTGTCCAGCATCCATGTGGGTCTGACAGGTTTCTGCTCAGACTGTCTGCCAGGATGTTTTGCTTTCCTGGTAGAAACTGAGCTTGAAGGTCCAGTTTGTAAGCTAGAGCTGTGTTCCATAGATTCATGGCTAGTCTGCAAAGGGGATAGGAATGTGATCCCCCTTGCTTATTTATGTACCACATAACTGTGGTGTTGTCTGTCCGTATCAGTAGTTGTCCTGGTTGTAGAAGATTCCTGAAGGCCAATAGAGCGTTCTGAATGGCTAACATTTCCTTTAAATTGATATGCAGGTGCTTCTGATCCTTTGTCCAAAGGCCCTGCAGACAGTTGCCCTGCAAATGGGCTCCCCATGCATAATCGGAGGCGTCCGTGGTTAGTATCTGACTGGCTGGAGGCAGACTAAAAGCTTTCCCTTTGTTTTGAGTACATGCCTTGGACCACCAAAGGAATTCCTTTTGAAGACAAGGCAGGACGGTGATCTGAATGTCTAAACTGTGGCAATGCTGAGACCATACACTTTTTAGGTACCACTGTATTTTCCTCATATGTAGTCTTGCATATGGTACGAGAAGGATGCAGGAGGCCATGTAACCCAAAGCCTGCAGGAATTTCCTTGCAGATAGCTGAGTTAATGATGCCAAGGTTTTGAAAGTTGAAGCCAGCTGTAATTGTTTTTTGTATGTCAGAAATGCCATCTGGGTTGTTGTGTTTAGAAGAGCACCCAGAAAAGTTATCTGTTGTGAGGGTGTCAAATTTGACTTTTTTATGTTTACAATGAATCCCAGGAACTTGAGAAGTTTCTGAACAAATTCTAGATGCTGGAGTAAGACATCCCTGCTGTTTGCCTGAATAAGACAGTCGTCCAGATAAGGGTAAATTTGAATTCCCTTGAGTCTGCAATAAGCTACTACTGGAGCCAGGCATTTGGTGAAGACCCTGGGCGCAGTAGACAATCCAAAGGGCAGCGCAGAGAATTGATAGTGCCTCAATCTGGCCTTGAACCTGAGGTTTTTTCTGCACTCCTGCCTGATGGGAATGTGTAAATAAGCCTCCTTTACATCCAAAGTTACCATCCATGCATTTTTGGTCAGCATTGGAAGCAGCTGCTGTAGAGTAAGCATCTTGAATTTTGGTATCTCGAGAAAAGTGTTCAAGACTGACAGATCCAGAATGGGTCTCCATGAATTTTGCTTTCTGGGGACTAGAAAGAGCCTTGAGTAAAAACCTTGTCCCATTTCTGAAAGTCGAACCAGTTCTACGGCTTTCATAGCCAAGAGGGCTTCCACCTGGTTTAAGGCCTCTAACCATTGATGTTTTGGTAGATCCAGCCATCCGCTTGGTCTTGGTAGGGTATGAAAATGGAATTTGTAACCTCTTGAAACCACATCCAGAACCCACTTGTCTTGGGTTATATGAGTCCAATTTAGGTGAAAAAGAGAAAGTTTTCCCCCGAGAGGGGCTTCCAGGCAAGAAGTTCCTGCAGCCCAACAGAGGGAGTCATTGAGCCTGTTTTCTATGAGCTTGCGACCTGTCCTCTCCTCCGCTAGGGGTGGAAGCAGTCCACTGTCTTGGTCTATAAGAGGCTTGCGTTTGGGGTCTTCCTCGGGAGCGTCTGTATCTACCCCTCTGAGGCCTGTCTGAATTGGGAAAGGACCAATTTTTAGTAGGCCAATTCCTACTAAATCTGGGTGGCTGTACTTGTAAGAAATCCTTAACTGTTTGCATGGATTTTGCCTTGTCCTCCATCTTCTTTATCACCTCTTCAGCCTTAGATCCAAACAAAACATTATGCTGAACAGGAGCATCCAATAACTTAGCTTTTACTTGATCTGGCAAGTTTTGTTCCTTTAACCAAGCATGCTTTCTAATGACTGTGCCAGAGGCAGCAGCCCTACAAGAAGCCTCCAAGGCATCAAAACCACAGTGTAAACCATGCTTCCCTACTTGTTCAGTGGCATGCATTAAGTCATGTAATTCCTTATCATCTGCACAGGCAGAAATGGAAGTTAGCTTTTGTTTTAAAACAGACAGAAGAAATTGCTGGTATTTCAGCATATGAAATTGACAGTTTAAAGCCCTAATAGATAAAGTAGCAGAAGTGTACACTTTTTTGCCCCATCTTTCTAAAGATCTGGAATCCTTCTCAGTGGGAATGGGGTTTTTGGCAGTAGCGGCCTTAACCCCCTTAAGGCCCTGAGAAATGGTTTCAGGATCAGCAGTAGGATTCTTGTATAAAAACTGGTGGGAATCAGGAACCCTATAATACCTGTCTGGCTTAACAGGAGCTGGAGGAAAAGAGTCCGGAGTTAAGTTAGCCTCTGAAAAAGCATAATCCACAATATCCAAAATAGGAGGGATAGCCAGGGGTCTATGTTGGGGAAGAAGAAGAAAATCCCTAAGTCTTTTCTTAGATTCCGAATACTCCTGTCCTTCCCAGTGAAAATGTTCCCTCATTTCATGTAAAGTTTCCCCAGAAGAGAAATCCTCAGGGGGAGAAGCTGAAGGAATGGATTCCTCAGCATCAGAATCCTCATAAGGACGGAAAGAATAATCCTGGTCAGCAGAAGAAACTGAAGAAACAGAAGCCTGGTCAGAGGAGTCATAATACACTTCCTGCCTTGGCCTTTTATCTGGAGGGGGATGCGAACCCCTAATCATAGTAAGTAAGTCCTCCTCCATCTTAAGTAACTGTTTCTGAGACTTGGGTCCCGGATCAGAGGAGGCCTGGGCTGTAGTCTTTGATTTGGAAGGAGTCTTTGACTTTGTCTTTGGCTTTGCCTTTATCAGAAGCTGAGTAGGCCTGAAAACCCCTTCGGAAGCCGGTACCTGCACAGCGGCTCCGGACCCATCCGAAGGAGCATTGTCCGAAGGTCCTGCAACTGAAATATTCAAAGGCCTAGTTGGCTCCTCGTGGGAGTCCGTTTTGGCCATCGGTTCTGAAATGGCCGACGACAGGGGCTGCAAAAGCGCCTCACTGACGACAGCCGAACCTGAACCTGGCTCTGCTTGTACAATATCGTCTGATTTGGACCTCGGAGGCCTGTCTTTATCCTTGCGTCATTTGTGAATGCGTGTCGACATTTTGTAATTAAAACGCCTACCGAAGAAATGAAATGCAAAATCGTACCTTTGTTTAATCGTACGTTGATTAAATTTAGCACAAAACTGACAACTAGCTACGTCGTGGTCAGGGCCTAAGCAAGGAATACAGTAAGAATGAAAATCCTTATGAGGTATTTGCTTCCCACATGAAATACAATTATTAACTTTTTCTGACATCGGACTGGAGCAAGAAAAAAAGTTTCCCCAATGGGGTACTTAGCTTTGAGTAGGAGAAGAAAGTCTTCGGACTGAAGTACGCTTAGAAAAAATTGTCAGGAGTCAGCCGACCGGCACTTGCGAACTGCTATCCCCGCACGGCAAGAAAGACTGGAGAACATGGCGTCGGCTGCCAGCTTTGTACTCCTGGCGCTCTGACGTCAGGGAGCATGGTTGAGCAGCCGACGCTGGACACAGACTTTGGGATTCTGGCCGACCGAGGACTGCCTGCCGGCAAGGGAGAACCCTACAGTCATGACTGCAACAGTGAAACACGATGAACATCTTGAAATATTTTAGACTTGCATGACAGCACCCACATGCTTTTTTGAGTCAATATTTAAAAAAAAATTATGGTAGTGCATACACACACACGCACACAGACACACACACTGCTTTACATCTACAATGATTTGGATTTTATTTTTACATTTTATAGCAGTGTACTAACCAAGCAGAGAAATCTGGTTCAAAAGCAAGGATAAATTGATCCTGAAATACCTATGAACCTCAGCGCAAGAAATTAGGACAAAGCCATACATAGAAGTGGGACAAAGGCACAAAGTCCGGGTCTGAACTGTCTGCAAACAGCTACAGTTAACTTTGAGTATATGTCTATCTCTTTGAGCCAATATTCATTTTCCCCTGGAGAGCACTCTGCTTTGGCTTGTAAGCAGCCCCCCCCCACCACACACACACACACACACACACACACACACACACACACACACACACACACAACACATTCCACTTTCTCTTATTCCCTTCTGTTAGCAAATAGTATCCACCATAACTCATCAATACTGTGTGTTTGTAAATTTAAACTATGACCACAGTAGCCTACTGATACAAGGTTATCCTGTTTTTCCACCTGAGAAATTAAGAAATGACTTAGTTTCAGAGCAGTCCTTGGTCAATTGTGATTGTTTCTTAACACATACTTGCCTTTGCTTTGTAATTGTTTCCAGCCCCCTCATACGAGCAACTAACAGGGTCTTTACCCGCTTTGCTCCCCACCCTTCCCCCTATTCCCTCCCCCCCCCAGGTGGTCCCACCTTTATTGGACTCAAAACCCCTCCCATCTTTCCAATAGCCAACCACAGCGCTAACCCAACACTACCTCCTCCATCTTCCCACGCCTATCACACCTCCTCAACTAACATGTACAAGCATACCTTACCTATGCTCACTGCATGCACTCTCCTTGCATATCTTGCATCCTACTAAAGCTCCATCATTCCCCCACTCAACCACTACCACTGTACTACTACTCACACCACCACTCATGTCTCACCCACACTCAACTCCCCTCCCACCAGCTCAAGAACCATCCTATGCACCCCACATATTCTACCAACTATATTACTCAAACATAAAGCAGCCTTACAACTTAACATAGTAACCCTCCCATCATACCTAGTACCCACAGAGCACAATCATAAAGTTTCCCTTATAAACAAACACATTCAAAAACTGAGAAAACTAATAATCTCATGCATATCAAAATTAGCCCTAAGTGGAGACATCCACCCCAACCAATAGCTATTCTCTCTCCACTCTCCAAAATACTAGAGAGATGCATACACTCTCAGGTCTCAGACTACCTCCTTACTAACAACCTCCTTTCCAGTACTCAGCATGGTTTGCGACCAAACCATAGCACCACCACTGCCTTACTCTCCTTTACTAACACTATCCTTCAGCATAAAAACAATGGCTATCTCTCCTCTGCTACTTTCCTAGACCTATCTAAAGCAATTGACATGGTCCCACACAAACAACTTATTTCTGTCCTCAATAACCTATCCTTCTCACAATCAGTCACCAACTGGTTTCAGATTTACCTGTCTGACTGCCAACAATCCGTTGTATGGCAGAATGACATCTCCCCAACTACCTGTCTCCATAGGGGTTCCCCAAGGATCCATCCTTGGACCCCTACTCTTCTCTGTTTACACCAATAATCTAGCCTCTGCCACCAAACATGGCACACTCATACAATATGCAGATGACTCAACCATCATCTGCTTAGACCAGTCCCTATCGAAACTGCAAAAAGTCACACAGGAAGCCTTTTCCTCTGTTGAAACATGGTTATCCGATGCCCAATTAATACTCAACCCAAACAAAACTAAACTACTCATCTTCCAACCCACCAAACATACTCAAAACAACTCTCACTTTAACATCACAGCAAAAGACAACACCACTATAAACCCAACTGAACACACCAAATTGCTAGGAGTGGAAACAGACAATAAACTAATATTTGACATTCACATATCCATGACCATAAAAAAAGTCCACAAAAAACTAGGAGCGTTATACAGAAATAAGCAATTTCTCACCAAAGCAGCAAAGATTTCAATAGCAAATTCCCACCTTATCTCCACCCTACTTTATGCCTCTCCAATATATACCAACCTAAGGCAATGTGATCTAAACAAGCTAGAGACCTGCTACAACAAAATCGCCAAATTCGCCACAGGGGCATCCTACCGTAGTCACCACTGTCTCTCAGTTGCTGAACTGGGCTGGCTTGAACTCCCTTCACCTGCTTCAGTGGTATCAACTCTCACTCGCCCACAAACTAGTAAACCATCCACTAAATGTCCCATCCCTCCAGAATCTAATCCAACCCTATCGCACCACCAGACCACTAAGATCCAGCAACAAAAATCACTTGCAGATCACTAAAGCCAATAACTCTGCTGGTGAAGCACTATTCTCTTGCGCCATAGCCAAATTATGGAACTCACTCCCACCCACAATTACCTCCGTACCATCATGCACCCACTTCAAAACTTTACTAAAAGCGCAACTAAAAACATGCTGGTTATGCCCTTGCAACTCCTAGTCTAATATCATCCACCCCATCCAACCACTACCTTTCTTTCCACTCCACTAACTACCTTGATTATAGCAAGCTCAGATGCTCATAAGCCTAGTACTTATTATACAGCAGGAACTTCTCATTGTTACATTTGTTAATGCCTGTTATGTACTTCACAGATAAAGATTCTATTTGTCTACTGATGTACTATGTTCTTCATCTGTAAATATGTTGTAAGTAAGTGCTATGTTAAATTGTTAATCACTATAATCCAATGTAACTACTGTCTATTTTACTGTGGAGCTTTTCTCCCCAGGCCTACGCTGAAAATAGACCTACGTCCAGTCGGACATTCCTGGTCAACAAATATAAATAAATAAATAAAATAAATAAATAAATAAATAGAAGTAGGATTATTGCTCCTATCAAATTAGGAAAGATTATGAAATAGTAGGTCTTGCATTAGTATGAATTTTCAAAAGGGTATGAAATCTGAAACTTAAATGTCTGTCATTGATTTCATTCTTCAGTCTCTAATGATTTGGCAGCAATTGTCCCAAAAAAAAAAAAAAATTTGATTCAAAAAGATAATAGCCACACAATACAGCTGGTAACCTGTCAAAGAAGGGCTCCTTTTAATATTAGTACTGCTAACTTGAGCATCTGACAAAATAAAAAAAAACATGCATTTATGAAATGAAAGTTATCCCTAACTGGATTATTACAGTTAATGGTAAACCCTCCATGTTTTCTTCCAAAATAGCAATTTCTGGGGAGGGATTATTAGGGGAAGAGCAACATTTAGAGCCAAATTCAGGGACAGTTGAGAGGTTGGGATATGCCTAATTCTAAAAAAGCAATTTATTTGCATGTACCTAGCAACCTGTTAATGCAGGAAATCTGGACAAGGCAAAATATATGTGGGGGGGACATCAAAACAGTACAAAAAATTGATCTTGTATAAACTGAGAGAGCTGATCGAATAACAGGTCTTGCTTAAGCATGCATTTTTCTGAAGGTTATGAAGGCATTAACTCAGTGTCTCATTTAGTGACTTTATTCGAAGAGTTTGACTGAAAACCACAAAATTGAGACTAACAATCCAAAATAAGAAGCCTTGCTTGCAGTCACACACACTCTTGCCCCCTTGCTTGCAGTCACACACACACACACACACACACACACACACACACACACACACACACACACACACACACACACGCACACACACACACACACACACACTTGCCCCTTGCTTGCATTCACACACACACACTTGCACCTTGCTTGCAGTCACACGCAATCTTGCCCCTTGCTTGCAGTCACACACACACTCTTGCCCCTTGCTTGCAGTCCCCACACACTCTTGCCCTTGCTTGCAGTCACACACTCTTACCCCTTGCTTGCAGTCACACACACGCACACTATTGCCCCTTGCTTGCAGTCACACACACACACGCACACTATTGCCCCTTGCTTGCAGTCACACACACACACACACACACACACACTTGACCTTGCTTGCAGTCAGAATCTGGACATTGCAACAGCACTGAAACAGACACTCAAAGATAACACATGTAGCCAGTGGCAGTCTAAGTTTCACTTTCGGTTAGTGATATTTTAAAATTCTCAGACTCTTTGCACACGAGAAATGCACATGTTGTTGAATACACCTTCCTGATTGTATATAATTATATTCCTTGTACAATGCAGTCCAGTTTTAGTGGGTGTTTTATATTTACTGTTTCAAACATTTTTCCTGAAAACAGTGCAACAAAATGCATGCGCCAATAATGACAATACTGCCCAATTCTGAATATTTCCATCACAAGTGTAGTCAGACTTCTACAGTCCACCAGTATCAGTACATACGCACAATTTCTGAAGCAGTAAACGTCCTGTAAATAATTCCACATTAAAGTGATCTGTAACTAATGGAGCGGTTGCTGCTAGCCAAAAATTAGATAAGTCATGTCATCAACAAATAATGTCATAGTTGCCCTTTTTGAATAATTTACTTATCTTACACAAGAACAATAAGCTGGTAATACTGCAGAAGGGAATGGATGACAATCTTCTTCACCAGAAAGGAGTGCATCATCCACCCCATTTGCAACGCAGTACAGTTTCACAAATGCATCTATGTGAGTAGAAACCACAGCCTTCTGCATCAAAAGCAAACAACCTGTTGTGATATTAGCAAAGCAAGCAGACATAAGCAGCACTAATAATTTTTGCAGCCCTGCATCTCTCAGCTCCCTGTAAAATCTACTCAGTTAGTTGTATCTATGTACTTCACAGCTTAAGAAATCTTGAAAGAGGCAAAATTTCCCCCTTGCTTGTAGTCACACACACACACACACACACACACACACACACACACACACACACACACACACACACTTGGCCCTTGCTTGCAGTCACATACACACACACTTGGCCCTTGCTTGCAGTCACATACACACACACTTGGCCCTTTCTTGCAGTCACATACACACACACTTGGCCCTTGCTTGCAGTCTCACACACATTTGCCCCCTTGTTTGCAGTCTCACACACAAACTTGCCCCTTGCTTGCAGTCTCACACACACTTGCCCCTTGCTTGCAGTCTCACACACACACTTGCCCCCTTGCTTGCAGTCTCACACACACACTTGCCCCTTGCTTGCAGTCTCACACACACACTTGCGTCTCACACATTTGCCCGCAGTCTCACACACACAATTGCCCCTTGCTTTCAGTCAAACACACACATGTCACACACACAATTGCCCTTGCTTGCGGTCACACACACACTTGCTTGCTTTTAGGTCACATACACACACACACACACACACACACACGCACACACACACTTGCAGCTTGCTTGCATTCACACACACACACGCACACACACACACACACACACACACACACACACACACACACACACACACACACACTTGCTTGCATTCACACACACACACACACACACACACACACACACACACACACACACACACACACACACACACACACACACACTTGCCCCTTGCTGTATCCTATAGACATTAGAAGGCCTCCAGCTGAAGGCACTACATATGTTACCTGTATTTTTTAGCAAGTTCCTCCTCCTATTTTATTTCTTCTCACTCAAAGCCCCTACCATGATAGTGCTATCCCTGGCCACAAAAACAAAATGGTTGCAAGGCATGTACTTCACTACCAGAAAACTGAGATCAGAAAAGCTTACCAGCCTTAGAGATTTTATCAGACTTTGCTTCTCAGTGGCTTGTGTGCTATACTCACTCACAAAATGTTATATTAACAGGCAGAATATCACTTTGCAGACTAAAGAAATAGTATTTTGTCTACCAAACTTTATAACAAAGTCAAAAAAATATATGCCATGCTGATTCCATTATTTCAATAGGAATTGGCAGCAACTCTCACTCAAGGCATGCTGATTAGCAGCTTTACAATGACTAAGCTGCTGTGCTTGTACAAGCAGCAAAATTCCTCATTTCCTTTCCCATCTATCTTCTATTTCTCTCTTATTTTCCTTACGTTTTTCATTAATTTAAAAACAAAACAACACGCAGGCTCAAAGAATATGATAGCAACCGTGACATTAATCTTACAAGAACCTGCGCTCTATGTGTAACTGAGCATTGTGAAGTGTCTGAAGCTACTTCTAAACTATGGACACATACTGATGGACAAAATGTTGAACCTCTATATTGTCTACATCACTGTATATTTACCTGCTATAATAATCTTACATGGGAACCCAGAAATGCACTTAGCCTAGTTGCATGAAACAAGTATAGCTGCAGAAACCACCCCTGGACTACTACAACTCTCTTGCTGACTATTCATAAGTATGTTTACAGGCTGCAGAATTACTCAATAAATAAGTTTTATGCCTAATGGCTCCAGCGTCCACATTAAAATAATTTCATTACCCAGCTAACGGGAAAAAAAAGGTATTATTCAGCTGTGGCAAAGTTTCAAGCAGGTAGCAGGTTTGATGGCACACACACTAAAATGGAGCAAGCACAGTAGCATAACAAATAAACGGAGCAAGCCCAGCAGCATAACCAATAAAGCGGATTACTAATATTAAAAAAATAATAAAAAACATGACAAGACCAAGCTCAACAACAGAAACAAACAGCCGAAAACATTACAAAACATCTGCAGCATGCAATCGCGAAGCACGAGGCATCAACAAACTAAAGAAAACCAAATACAGCTACAAATACAGCAAGGTTTTTTAAAAAAACACACCAGCAACCACAATCGCGAAGCACAAGGCATCAACTAAAGAAAACCAAATATAGCTACAAATACAGCATAGTTTTTAAAAAACACCAGCAAGCAACTAAAAACACTAGACAGTAATACAATTACTACAAGCAGCAATACACTTACTTCAGAAGGAAACCCGAAGGCAGTAAGCAAAGAAACACAGGCCGACTCAAGAATACAAAAGACGCCAGCATTAAACATAACCGGGGAAATATAAACCCTGGATCAAAACGAAAATAAGTAGGCTAAGCTAAAAATGCAGCTGCTAAATGGCACCCTTACAAACAGAAAAAGATTAACTCCACTAATGTGCAATTAAAAACTTGGGAGGACACAATATCAGGGCTAGGGAGGCATAGAAACAGGGACAAATTACATTTAGGATACACTATTAAGAAGTAATAAGGCTTACCTTACTTATGAAGTAGCAAAACGCTGGTGAAGAAGAAGTGCTTCACATGAATAGAGTCGACCAGATTTGCTAACACAGAAAAGGAGTTCCACACAGCACCTAGTCCATTTATTAGGTTAACAGTGGGCTGGGAAAGGCAGTGTTGACATCACAATGTGGGAGGATCACAGGGATTCTGTACAGCATGCAAATAAGGCAGTGCTTACGTCACTTTGGGGGAGGAAACCTCCCAGGATCTTCAGCAAGAGCTATGGCAGATGTGACATCATTATTTAAGAGACGACTAGACAGTTTTCATCTTGGTTTTAAAAATGAAAGTCAAACAGTACGGAAAAGTATGAAGCCTAAGCAGTAAAAGAGAATAGTGTTTTTTTTTTTAAAGCTGCGGTTATGTTTTTTTGAGGCTGTATCACATAACAGGATTTGAGGGAGACATCAGGTAGAGATATTTGATTTGATATCCCGTTGTTTTCCTTTAATGTTATATATCACAGATTAGTTGGCTCAGAGCCCTTCCTCTGACGTCCTCTGATTAGCTCAGTGTGAAATGGCAGAAACACTCACAAGTTAACTTCTTAAGTAACAAAGTTGAAACCTGAAACAACTTTAAAAAAACTTGAAAGAACCAATGAGGTGCTTACTCCAAGCCGTAGTCCAGGCAACCCCAGTCAGCCAATGACCACAAACAATTCACTCTCACTGAAATGCTATACTGGCCTTGGCTAAGCTATGATGGCCTGGAACATGTGCTCAGACACACAGCCTCTACTAACAAACAACTAGGCCCAAAACACAAGCCTGAATATGGACAATGCTACACTACCAACACTACTCTGGTAGAAAGAAACTGCAGAAATGTTTACAGATAAAGGATCAAGGAGACACTAGAGAATGCTTTTAACTGCAAACAAGTTATATGATACCCTCCTTAGCAGGAAATCAGAACAAACAAACCCAACCAGATGCTTAACAATTGTAGAAAATTTCTAGTTAATACCTCACACACAGTGAAACTAGCTAGTAAAGTATATGCAGACAATAAAAGTGCTATAAATAACTCAGAAATAAGCAAAAAAACAGGATACTTAATGTTATATTTCACAGATTAGTTGGCTCAGAGCCCTTCCTCCGACTTCCTCTGATTAGCTCAGTGTGAAGCTGACTACACCCTGTTTGCAGGTGTTCTGTCTGCTTCCTGTACAGGCCACTAGTTCAGGTTTGCACACTGGTGAGTGTTGCACAAATGAGAGAAGCACAGCTATACCTGACATTTATTGTGTTTCTTCATTTACCTTGTTTGCACTAAGCCATGCACCATGCAAAGGCTGGCATTAAAAAATAAACAAGTAAAGAAATAAAAAAATAAGGGTAAATTAGGTGCAATGATGAGAAGAAATCTATTATGTTGGTACACATGAAATATTTTACACAGGTTTGGATTTGAACTCTCACTCCAATGAACTTTCAAAACACAGTAAGGGTGTCATCATTTTTGCCACACAAATAGCTTTGCTGCACATAACTAAAATCATTGTGCATACAACCAACTGTATCATCACCTCTAGCACTAAAAAAATGACAGTTGTTTGTACATGCATTCTTTTCAGAAGTAGTGCACTGAGTAATCACACATCCATTTCTGACTATTGCTTGCATCAATGATTCTGTCTTATTTCTCTTTGTTTGTTGCCCATTCTTGTCTTATCCGAACAGTAATCTGAGACATGCAGTCTGTAAGGCATTCTGTATCATTAGCCTTAAAATGTGTGAAGATATTAAATGGCCGTAATATGCAGTTGTCAAGAAATGAAATGGAGGTTGGATATTACTGAACAGAATCTGTGAAATGTGTGCTGCTTACATTTAAAACCTTGATACTATTACTTCTACACTTTGTAAGTCTAACTTGGCTGACATTGACATATCCACTAGAGGTAGGGGAGTCTGTATTGCTGTTGTGTTTTTTTTCCCTACCAGTAATCATTCACAGTTGTAATCCATTAGCAACAAGCACTGAGGGAATGCCTGCACTATGTTTTCATCTGCTGCATGGAGCCAAGTATTTAGGATTCAGCAGTTCTAATGAGTTCACACCTCATTTGAATCTTCACGATGCTCACATTCCTGAATCTACACTATAAAAAGGGAACTGTGTAGTTAGGTGAAATTTAACTGATACTGCACTAGTGTGGTTTGGAATTTTATATCTTTGTCTACCTTCTTGGATTTTATTTTATGTATCTCAGATATTACAGAACTCTATGTGGTGTTTGTCAACTCTGGAACTCATTAAATAAATAGCTGTTCATGGTTCAGGACACTGATTGTCTTTTTGATTTGACACAGTTGGGGGTACAGAGGTTGAAACTGACACTGAGGTTGACATGCAGTCATCCAGTGTAATTCCATCGGACACAGTCGGTAGGCCTATGCAACCCATTTCAGTGAGCCCTCAGATATTGGACAGGTGGAGGGTGAGACACTTGATCAGGGCAGTGTGGTTACTGTGGCTTCAGTGCCTGTTGCCTCTGGCCATAGCCAAAGTGAGGATGAGGTGCCATGCAGGAGGGCTGTTTGGTGTGCTTAGAGGAGCCCTGTTGTCCATCCCCACCTGATCCTGGTGCGTCTTCCTGTGCCACTCGATGTATGCTTAAGGCCATCATAGAGGTATAAGCACATTCCAATAGGTCCTCCAGAGAAATGCTTAGGACTGTAGATGTGGCACAGACTGAGTTGCGTAACTTCCTCCATTGTGTTGCCGATTCAATGGATTGGATGAATGACACATTGGAATGGGTGGTCTCTCTGATGGAGCACCTGCTGGGAGGGTGATGGCATCTATGTGGGCATAGGTCAACATCATTCAATGACAGCCAGTGTGACTGTGCCCAATCTCCCATGGTGGCACTACTTCCCCTGCTCTATCAGTGACTAAGCTATCCACAACCAATTATGGCAGGCCATGTGGTCATGGTCCTGGGAGTACTCGTGAGGGGAGCTCATCCAGCAGACAGCAGACACTTTCAGGAAGTAGCAGTGCATCAGATCATGGGAGTGGACATGCCAGTGCAATTCCTGGTGCAGCCAGTTCTTGTGGTTGGGTATCACTGTGATTAATTTCCAACTCTAACATGTATGGCTCACATCTGCCCAACATACCAAGATGTAAAGATAGTAAAGAGCTTGGCTGTGCTCCTGCAGACACTCACATAGTTTCACTTGGAGTGCCCATACAGATGCACACACACACAACAGTTACATGGTTGAGTTGTGAATCTTAAAGCTCATTTTGTCTCACTGGCCATTTGTTACCTTATCCAAATGTCTGGGTGCTTCGCTTTCCTACTCACATGCTCTCACCAACCTTTTTCTGTCAGCTTAGGCTTCCTGCTCCCTACTACACCTTGTGTAAGTGATGATAACTGTGCCATATCTTTGTTTTATATATTTTGGATTGAGGGATACATAATATTTATGTCTAATGCTCATGGTGCATAGCTGACTTAGTGCTTAGTACATCTGTATGTGATGTTATACTAATTGTACTTTTGACATATTTTCCTCTGAGAAAGTTAGACAGTTGATAGAATGCAAACATTTTTGCATTAGTATTAATAATCTTCTTAGGGTTGTGAAGTCTGAAACTGAAATGTGTCTCCTTAATTTCTAACTTCTCTCTTTAATTATTTTCTAGTACAAAAGTATGAGGCCAAACTGAGGACATCTGTTGACCATCAGTACTTTTGAGAGGTATGGATGTGTGAATCTTTGATACCTGAGGCCTACTACTTGATAGAGGACACATGGATTCACATAAGTCTGTTTTTTCATATGTTAAGATCATTGCTGTACAAATCACCCACCTTTTACTTGCTTACAATACAATACAGAGTAACAACATACAAGTATATGCCATTCATTTGTATTATTATACAATGCACTGCAGGTTCAACACTTACCTTTTGAATCCACCAGCTGCAACAGTTCTAGGTCAGGGCTGACTCTGTGTGATGCTAGGAGTACACAGCCATTACATGGGTAGTTAAAGGATGTGAGCACTGCCAGGCATCAATGTTACTCTATGTATGTGCGTAAGATGAAGGTTTTAGCCCCTTACATGGTGAGTGAATGTGCTATCAGTTGTCTCTTAACCAATGTGAGGGCATACTGAGCATGCCTATGTTTGCCTACATCCACAGCAGCTGCTGGTTCCCCCTCTGACTCCTCGCCTTACATGTGGATGTGGTGACCTTGCCATTGGTGGTGGGATGTGTGCCCCTTCCCCTTGTTGATCCTGCTAAAGTTGCCTTTTCATGATGATGTTGTGAAGCGTGGCACAGATGGTAAATATTTCAGTATATGTACATTTAGTGTACTGCAGGGCTCCCCCAGATGTATCTAGCCAACAGAACTGTGACGTCAGCAGCGCAAACCCCTGTTCTATGATATTTGTAGTCTGATCATGTGCCTCATTATGGCAGTCTTCAATGGGTGTGTGTGCATTTCTGATGGGACTCATCAGCCATGGTTCCAGTGTATAACCTGCATCTACCAGTAAATGACCCTATGGGATATCACCCCTAGTGAACATCTGATACAAATGGGAGGTGTGCCAGATATGTAAATCATGGCAACTGGCTGGGGTGCCAGCATGCACATTCAGGATGATTTCCTTATTATTACACGTGACTTAGCACTTAATAAATTGAAAGCCCTTCCTATTTATGTAGAGCCTTCCCTGTTTCCCAGCTGGTACCTTAACTTCTATAAGTATACAATCTATGACACCCAGTACTTCAGGGTAGTATGCTACAGGGTAGAACTCCTGCATATTTGTGGCCTTGTTCTCAGGAGCACAGGAAAATATATGTGGTCACTGGCATATTGGAGCATAGCAATCAGGAACTGATGGAGGATCCTAAATGCTGATGCCTGTAACACCCCCAGCATGTCCCCTCTTGGTCTCTGAAAGGTTCCTGTAACTAAAATTCTAAGTGCTACACATATCTTTGTCTCCACTGAGATGGGTTTCCCTCGGTTTGCCCTGGGTCTGAGTTGAGGATGACAGAGAGTTCCTGTAGTGTGTCTCCATTCACCCTGTAGTGCTCTACAATTTCCACCTCATTCAGACTGTGATAAGTCAGTTAGGGTCTGAAAACTCTTCTCCTTCTTGGCCATGGTCTATCAGCAACAGCAGCACAGACTTCAGCCTGTTGCAGATACACATGAATTAAAGCAACAGCAGCCCATAGCATTCTTTCTGTGAAGACTACTTTCCATGGCTGTATTGCAATCAGTTTTGGAATTTGCAGGGAAAACCAGCACTGAACCAACACGATTGCTTTATAGGTTGTTGAGTAGCTCCTCCATCTTAGATTAGTTGATTAGCATACAATTCAGCTACTTATACTGTAATTAGCATGCCATGGTGTTTACAGTGGTTGTGCAGCTTTACACATCATGTAGAACTGCTTACTGAATGCAAAACAGTGCACTGCCATGAGCGCATCACAGTGTTAGTGGACAGTGTATGTTTTATTGAATCTGTTAAGCTTTAACTTTATTAAAAGTTTTCACCTTCTATTAGCAGGGTGTAGATTTTTGTTAATGTATTTATTATTTTTTGCCCTGTTTCAATAGTTCAGATGACCAGATTCATTTGTAAGCACTGGTGAGTGCTATTTATCAGTAGTAGTACACTGTAATTTAAGCCAGGTACCAAATGGTGAAAACACAGTGAAATATGTAATCTTTTATATAATTTGACATGAGTGCTTAGCTTGTACACTGGATGTGTAGCAAAAGTTATATTAGCCAACCAAAAATATTGTAAGCACTGGTGGGCACTCATCCACCCTCCTATGTGTATATACCAAGTACTATGCTATCATGTGATAGCTGGAAATACAACCCTTGCAGTGTTTTTATCTCGAGCCTGCTGCTTACCTTTATATTATAAACCACAAACTAGGTGGTAAAAATACAAGAAATGTGGTCTTTCATTTTATGTTCATTTTTATATATATACAATCACACAGCTGCACACTTTCATATATACACACTCACAAATAAATGCTAGGTATACATGCACAAGCATTCTTATAAATATAAATGCAAGAAAGCAAACCTCTTATTAAAATCTGTGTTATTCTTCTTAAGAGATTCTTCTTTATACCGTCATGAAATATAACATTTAGAATCTGTGATGAGCAGCAATTTCATTTTAAGTTTACATAAAACTGTAATACTTTAAGATCATATGGTGGATTCAACATTTTGTATTAGCACACTTAATTATGGCTGCTGCCTATCTTAGCACCATCCATTGTTAGTGTCTGTCACTGTGGTAAGGAAGATTTCAAAATGTGAAGAGGATTGAGGTAAACAGATGGCACATGTTCTGCTGCATACTTCACAAATGCACCTGATTATGATTAATGTTCCTAATTCTGAGTCTTACTAATGCCATATTTCATAGTGTTTTTCACTGAAAAGATGTGTGATAAAACTTAAGTTGTTTAACAAACATTCAAGGTAAATTATTAAGAATCATATTAATTCATAAAATAGCCTTTTGTATATAAGAAGTGACAAACACTTTTGAACAATGCTGCGAGTTTCCTGTTTGAAGCTGTGCTTCACATTTTTTCCACTTGTTCCACATTATGACAGATAGTGTTCTACATTTTGAAGATAGAATCTTGTTGAGGCCTATATTCAGAGGGCAGGGTGACAACAAGCTAACACAACTAAAGGAAGTTATAAAATTCACTGGTAGGTTCTGCCTGCCCTTGTTTCTTTGTATTGTAGCAGTAGTGGTATCAGTTGCCTGTTAGTACTGAATGTGAAAGCTAGCAATTGGGACTGTTGCAAACACTTGCTGCAGAGCTGGTCAATTTTCAGGCAAGTTACATAACTAGAAACATCAGAAAATGACTGACCATGTGGTCACTTGCTCAGTTTAAACAATTAGAATTAGTTTGACTTTATGGGACTTGTGCGCAGTTGTATAAAGTAAGCTGGATGACTTTTCTTTAGTTACTGTATATCCAGTGACACAAACTTGAAATATGGTACTGGGACTGGGTCTAATATTTGAGATATATACAGTTAGCAAACTGGGTATAAATTATGTGTGCAGGGCTGTCAGTGGTGAAAATGATGGACTCTGTTGTCATAATCAAGATAAACATCCATTTATCTCCCTGTGCAAGTCTAATGTTGATTTCTGTAAAGTATGTTTGAACATTTTACTATAGTCATTTTTTAGAATCAACTTGGTTATCTGAGATGTATACAGTTGCTTAACTGGGTGTAATTAATGGGCATGAAGGCCATCTGTGGACAAACGTGACTTATCCCTGCTGTTGTCTGATATTACCCACACGTGCTGTTTGATCACTGTTAAACAGTTACTGATAATCTTAGCAAGAGCGGTGTCAGACAATGTATTATATTTGCTGAAACCAGTGTAAAATATTCATTGCAATGACTTAACACTAGTATGGGTGCATATGTGGAGGCTTGTTGCAGTGTATTTAAGAGTAGCAAGCTGTCCAAAATCTCTTTCATTTTCTGTCACAGTCAGACATCAGCATTATACAAAACAAGTGGCTATTTTGGGAAGCATGTGTGTAATGCCAACTAATGACACCTCTTAAATGCAATATTTACATTCTCTGACCTACTGAGTTTCTTACCTCACTATCATGTCTTTTAATTTATAATCACTAAATGCCCAATCTTAACATTTTCTGTCCTACCAAGTTCTTTCCCTCAGTTCCATTTCTTTGAATTTCTAATCACTAATCACAAAATCTATTATCTGTTTGGCAAACCCACTAATATACCTCTGCAATTGCTCATTATTCAACATATACTAAATGCACAAGCACATTTAGACTGCAATAGTTTCCTTTATTTCATATGAATGTAATTCAATTAGCAAATATATGTGTGATTGTTCATGTATATTACTTAATGTTTGTTAATGTGTATTACTGACTGTCTCTTTAGAAATGTTTGTAATATTTTTGTGTTCATGTATATTACTTAATGTTTGTTAATGAGTATTACTGACTGTCTCTTTAGAAATGTTTGTAATATTTTTGTGTTCATGTATATTACTTAATGTTTGTTAATGAGTATTACTGACTGTCTCTTTAGAAATGTTTGTAATATTTTTGTGTTCATGTATATTACTTAATGTTTGTTAATGAGTATTACTGACTGTCTCTTTAGAAATGTTTGTAATATTTTTCAGCATTTCCTCCAGGCATCCATAAAAAATTGGTTTATGACTAAACCTAGTAAACAAAAGCAAACTAAATAAAAATAAATTATTATTAACACATGGCGGAAAGGGTAGCTTTGATATTTTGCAGCTCTTGGGAGTACAGTTTATAGGAGTCTGGTTTTCTCCAACACTCCAAAGCTAGGCTTATAGGTGCATTATTCCTGCAGTTTTATTTAAGTGTAGTGTAGTGTGTGTGTGTGTGTGTGTGTGTGTGTGTGTGTGTGTGTGTGTGTGTGTGTGTGTGTGTGTGTGTGTGTGTGTGTGTGTATCTTGTTTGTTTTTGTCTTTCAGCTTTTCCCGGTTAGGGGTCGCCACAGCGAAACTCTGGTCCGCTAAATTATTGGCAGTAGAGGTTTTACGTGCTGGCTTGCCGGGCCTAACGCACAACCTTCAACAAAGGAATGCCCGTTCACGCATGTTGCCACATGGAAGACGCTCTGAGAATCGAATGGGCAACTTCTAACTGTGAGGCGACAATGCTACTGCAGCAAACGTGTGTGTGTGTATCTATGCTAAAATAATATCGATTGTTTTACCTAATGAACACACACATAGAGGTAACATCGACATAAATAACTTTTTTGGACAGCAGTAAAGAAAAAACAGTCAACAAGTAATTATTTTCAAAGTTAGGGGATAAAATACAACATAGAAGATCTGGACCCTCAGAACTTTTGGGATCTGGCAGCTTCAAGAACCATGGATGCATAACTGGAATTTAACACAGGGTTAATATACAGCCCTATCTAGTAGAAAACAGGCTGTACTCAAAGGTGTGCACTGATGGTTGCTATAGCTTGTAGGGGACTGTAGAACATTTGGTTATTATTCCTTTACATTTTCTCCTATTCAAACCTTAGATGTTTTTAAAGTTTCCTATATTTTGTCGAGGGGGAAGTATGTTGTCTAGCAGCCACAACTTGAAATGCATTACTGTGACCATCCTTTTTCATTCACTTTCCTCACTGTCAAACAACAGCAGCATATACAGGTGGCTAAAGTTTGTGAGTAATGTATGAAAGCATAATATGTCTGTATGGTTGACAACACAAGTTGACATATGATATTCTGGCCATCCACTCTTTCACTTTAGTTTGATATCAGTAGGGTACACATAAAGTGATTGCCTTTTTGGAATGGGATAGAAAGGCATGCTCTTTATGTATAAATACAGGGGGACAGCCCCCCCCCCCGTGTCCCATGCTAATAATTTATACAACCTCCAAGATCACTCAATTCACAGGTAAAGGGCATATTTGTTTACCTCTGAGACTGTTGACTGTAAACATCTGGTTACTTACATTTGTGCTGTAGCAATACTATGTTGCATGCTGTCTGATACTGTCAGTACTGCAGGTTTCTATGCATTTACAGCTCAAAGGTGTCAGCAGTCTATGTTGTGGTTGCACTTTTTTGACAGAGCATGTT
Organism: Protopterus annectens; assembly: GCF_019279795.1. Classification (NCBI taxonomy): domain Eukaryota; kingdom Metazoa; phylum Chordata; order Ceratodontiformes; family Protopteridae; genus Protopterus; species Protopterus annectens. Next base: position 1,846,298,200 of record NC_056732.1, on the reverse strand, counting down.
ATGGTGCATTGATGTTTACATTAGGACCTACAGTACATATATATATATATATATATATATATATATATATATATATATTTATAGGGCTAGTTGAGATTACTGAAATCTCAGTAGACTGACACACTAAACACCGAGCCGAAAAGTTCAATGTGTCAGATGACACGTCGGAGTGCTGACTTCCGAATGATCGACAGTCCAACTTGAGTGGAACAGGAAATCCGTTCTTGTGGACATTGTAGTGAGATCTCAGAGTTGGTATATTTGTTAGGGGGATATGGCGGGAGAAGCCCCCCATGGGGATGCAGGGGTCATAGACCCCCTGCAAGAATGTGAAATGTGAAGGTAAGTGTTTTAGATTTTTCGATTTGTAGTGTATGTTTTGTTTTAGTGGTAAGGGTTTAGTTTAGTGTAGATGGTGGGCAGGGTGTGAGTGAGAGGAACTAGGTAGTTTTTTGTCAAGTGTTGTATTTTTTCTTTTGTATGTTATTGTTGTGCGTTGGTGTGTGTATGTTTTACGGAGATGTGTCGGGGTTTTGAAGTGTCGGTATTGTGTGTGTTAGCTATGTGCGGGTTCGGTGTTGTCGGCTTGGTGTTTTGCGTGTTGGTTATGTGGGATGTCGAGTAAGTGAAGTAGACCATATATATATATATATATATATATATATATATATATATATATATATATATATCTATGTTGTATATGGTTTGCCAACATAATTTTGACAATGATTTGTGTGAGTAATCACTTACTAGAAAAACATTGTCGAAATTAATGTTAGCGAATGAGCATAACAACAAATTAAAAAAATGTCAACAGTTTAAATTCGAACTGTTGAAATTTTTTCGAACTTATCTCAATGTCCAGTGCCATTCTCAATACATTTAGCATGGGGGGGCAACCCACCATGCACCCCTTGCATGGGGGGCTGCACCCCACCCCCTCTGCTAATAATATATACCAACTCCAAGGATACACTACAGTGAAGGATGCTGAACTCACAAAAATGCGAATACACACTGGCATTTATTCATTTGTGTCTTTGGCATCTTTTGGTTCGCTAATATGAATCATTGAAAACATCCTTTCGCACATCTGCCATCGCAGATGTGCAGGTCAACAATATGGCGGTAAACCCTTACATACATATACATAGATAGATATAGACATAGATATAGATATAGAGATAGAGATATAGGAACAGATACTATTCTCAGACAAGAATTATGTATCCCCATAACCATTTGTCTTCTCTATTTATTTGAAACTACTATTTTTGTCAGCTTTGACCATTGAGTCTTAGATACAAATAATTTTTTTTTTCTTTATGATTTTTTTAGGCTAGCATTCTATCAAAAGGTGAAAAGGTTCTAAAATCCACTCAGAGCATCTAAAACATAATGGCTTCTGTCTTAATTCAGTTATTAACTCTAGAGTTACTGAAACTTAGTGTTGGTCAGACAACATATGTTGAAAAGATTCATCAAAACGAATTAAAAGTTGACAAAAGCTATAAAATGAACCTCACATTATCTAGAACCTTCTGGCTTCTGAGTTGCTATAGCAGCAGCCAAAACCCATGGCTTACCTGGGCTATTTTCTCCACAGTTACTATAGAAATTAGGGTATATTAACAGGATGGAAGAAACAGCTTAAGCAGAACAAGAGAAAAAAATCCTATGGCTCCATTTTCCACTTCAGCTTAGGCTGAGTTGTTAGTTCATCACCAGCTGGTTCATACTATTTGCTTCACCTTCATAGGGCTGTTGGTTTTCCAGGATGTATTTAAAGATATGAGGATGTAGGTCTTCATCATTTTATGCCTTACCTCTACAGAAGCTAGTATCATAGAAGGTGCATGTTCTTTCAATAAACACTCCTCTCTTTAGTACCTCTGTGAGTAGTCTGTTACTTGTTATAATTTGGGAGACTGAACAACAAATGCAGTCTTTAAACATCTGTAGTTATTTATTTAGCTTTCTTCAGTACCTACTTAATCAGTTACCCATGATTATGAATTGATTGAAAGATGGGGTTAATGATGGATCAATAATGCATTTGCAGCACATTTATGCTCTGCTGGAGTTGTAATTAAAGGACAGCAACTTGCTAAGCATTACATTTCCTCACCCCAGGCTGTATTTCTTTTCTTACAAAGTTATCCTACTATTATCACATGTAAAAATGTGACACAGTTTTTCCCTTTAAGGTTTGGCATTTTTCCCATGATGCCCTTGCATTTCCTGCCTTAAGAATATGACTCTCTGCTCCTGCATCCCATTCTGCAATATATTACAGACTTCTGAACCAGAATATGCCCACAAAGCAAAGTGTTTGTAATTGTGCAGTTGTTGTACAGGGTTGCAGTGAGTGCATTGCCTGAATCTGACAACATTAGGCAAAATATATTTTTGAAGCTCTAACTTATGTATTTATTCATTCATTTAATCACAGTTCGACATCGGAAGTACCAAATAAAGTGACTGCAACTGGTGTGTTTGTGTGTATGTGTGTGTGTGTGTGTGTGTGTGTGTGTGTTTACCTATGCATGTGTATAGAGGGTTGCAATGTATGCATCTGAAAGTAACAATATGAAATATATTTGTACGGTTACTGATGTATGTGTTCACTGCATTGGTCAAAAGTGTGTATAGTGGCTTTAACTGGTGGTCATGTGCATGGGTGTGGGGAGGTATAGTGTATTTCACTGAATATGTTTGTTTTTGATCCACTAGTGTCGCATACTCATTAACATCTTCAATTACTTTTTCCCAGAAAGATGAATTACTAGTATAACAAGGATTTCTACTTTCCCTGTACAGTTTGTATATATAAGCAACATGGCTGAAGGGCTTGGTGCAGCTCCCCATAAAGGTCTTTGGGAAGCAATGCTTTTTCTTGTGAGTTTTTTCTAGTACTCCCAAATGATGCTATTTAAGAGATTTCACTTTTTTTAATTGCATTTGTATGAGGCAATCTCAAATTCTCAAGGAGTTGGCTGCACTGAATGCATCTTACAGCATCATCCTCAGATGCATTGTTGTGGCTGTTACTCAAGAATTTCTTTATTCATTCATTCTTTCATTGTATCTTTAGATATGTGGGGTAAGCACAGTTATTTAAATGAAGATCTATATCTTAGACAAAGAATATAAGTACATAAAGTGTGTGATTCTCTCTCTCTTTAGATAGATAGATAGATAGAATGATTATATTCCTTTTCTGCAGAACTACATTTTGTTTTTTAAGTAACTCTCCAGATGAAATTTCTGAACTGTTACTCTGAAAGATTTTGGTTTCTGTTACTGTTATATCATTTTAGTTCCTCTGTCACTTATAAAGCATGTAGCTGTGTTAATGAACCATCACACTGAGGTGCTGTTTGTATCTAAGACTCAACTTCAGATCCTACATGTCTCAGCTGGGCTACCACTTTAGTTTGAATTCACTTCCTGTCTGGGTTACTGAAGTGCATATTTGTCAGTACATTATACTGTTGAGTTGTTTTACTGTTCCCATGTCTGGCAGTATTTGCTCCTATGTATGTATCTCTGATGTTGCTGCAGGCACAACAGTTACCATAACTTCCTTTTCTACATATTTACTGCACCGTATCAAATGTCATTGTTTTCTCAATTTCATAATTCCCCCTTTTTGGGTTTAAATAATTCTGTTGCATCTGATTTCTAAGAACTTCTACTTCAGTTTTCTCTTATCTTTACTGTTGTTTTGTCTAAATACTTTTCAGTTCAGGGTCTTAAATTAGTATCTGAAATATCTTTAATTCTTGACATTTTTTAAGGTGGAATGATATTCACTGCCCCCCCCCCTTTATTATTTAGTAGTGTATTTTCTATTGGAGAAGTTTAGGTTTATTGCATGTTAATATCAAAACATGATTTCTTCCATCAGAATGACATTGCTAGGATCAGGGTCTAATGCTGTGGTAAGATTTCTGTCACTGATAAAAGAATTATGCACAGTTACATTAACAGCCTTAGGCTAGTGCCTATGTAGTGCCTATGTTAGATATGGACATTTTTTATCATGAAACAAATGCACACAACTTATATTTTTACTTTCATCTTTTCCATGACATAAACAATAGTATACATCAGTTTTGTGTTGGTAAAATTCAGTAAATAATAAGGTCCACTATTTGAAAGCATGCACCAAGGTCTGAACATTAATTTATGTCAAACTAACTTAATTTTCCTTTTCTGCACTGTTTCACCCCACGCACACACACACACCTCCATGGTTTCTAATACCATGACAGGTATGGACTCATTCCTAAATCAGGGTATAAATGGAATTCATGAAATTAGTATTGTTTCACTCTTTGATGTCAAGCCAAGATGCTCTTCTCAGCACCTGCAACATCCTCAGAATTTCCTCCTTATGTAATTCATATGGGATAGACATATAGTTAGTATATTTATGTAGGATTTATTAGTATTTCCTCCTTCTGTAATTCATACAGGATACACATAAAGGTAGTATTTCCTCCTTATGTAATTCATACAGGATACACATAAAGGTAGTATATTTATGTAGGATTTATTGATATTTCCTCCTTCTGTTATTCATAGCATATTTATGTAGGATTTATTAGTATTTATGTAGGATTTATTAGTACTTCCTCCTTCTGTAATTCATATAGGATACACATATAGGTAGTATACTTATGCAACATTTATTAGTATTTCCTCCTTCTGTAATTCATAGGTTCATACTAGGATATCTGCCCTACAGCATTTATAAGCCTAGCCAGAGTGTGTTTGGCTTTCACCACCCATTTTAAATTAATTTTGCTATGCCCATTTTCGAGGTTAGTATACTGTGCCTCTGTCTAACAGTGACACAGAAGTGATACCCGGGGTAAACCTACGATCTCCCATCCACTCATTAAGATTCCTTTTGAAGAGAGTCAATGAGGGACTCAGCATAACCTGGAGTGGGATTTTATTCCAGAGTGAAGGGAGCCTCTGGGTTATGAATCTGACCCTCCAGCATATCCTATTTATTTCAGTGCTGAGGTTCAAGTCTCTCAAGCACGTAGCTCAATGGGATATGGATTTTCTGAGGTGCAGCATGTCCATTAATTCCGGGTTGGACATGGATTTATAAGTCAGGCACAGATCACCTCTGAGCAGGTGGTATGCCACTGAGTAGAGTTGGAGTTTCTTTAACCGGGCAGCATATGGCATCTGTTTGAGCCCTTTGATCCTCTTGGTGAGGTACTTTTGGCGTCTTTCCAGTTGCTGCAGGTGTCTGGTAAGGTACATCCCAAAAGGGGCATTGTACTCAATTATGGGTCTGATGAGGGGTGAGTAAAGAGGCATGATGACCTCCCCTGATCTAGATGTGAATCCCTTCATGATTAGATGGGCTATATAAAATGTTTTTCTAATCACTTTGGCCACGTGGCTGTCAAATGAGAGATTGCTATCAACTTGGGTCCCCAGTTCCCTAATTACTTCTTCCGTACTTAATGGATTACCACCTATGTGGTAATTTGTGGGCACTTTGTTTTTGCCAAAGGGGATGACTATACACTTTTTGGCGTTTAGCTTGAGGCCATGGCTCTGGCACCAGTTGTCTGTTTCTATGAGGCCCTTTTGGAGGATGCTTGTGTCGGCTGGAGAGTCGATTATGGCACCCAGTTTGCAGTCATCTGTGAACTTGGTCAGCCACAGTCCTTCCGTGTTGGCCTGTACCTCCGAGAAATATATACCGAACAAGAGAGGTCCCAGGACTGAGCCTTGTGGGACACCACTTGTAACTGGTTTGGAGTCTGACATGGCTCCAGCTATTCTAACCATGTGGGTTCTGTCCTTGAGCCAGTTTGCAACCCATCTAGTGACATAGGGGTTTATATTTAAGCTGGTGAGCTTATCTATAATGCCTGAGTGGATTTTGTATTGAAGGCTTTTGCGAGGTCCAGGTAGGCTGTGTGGACCACCTTCCCCTCGTCAATGGCCTTGGTCACTGTTTCAAAGAAATTGACCAGGTTTAAGAGGCAGGATCTGCCCTTAACAAAGCCAAACTGGGTAGGATCCAGTGTCTATAGGTCCCCAATATCTTTATTTATGAGGTCCATGATGATCCTTTCCATAGTTTTGCAGACCAAGCTAGTCAGGCTTATGGGGTGAGTTTCCAGGATCTGTTGGGGCACCACCTTTGTGGAGAGGGACCACTGTTGCTGTACGCCACTCTTTGGGTACATATTCTGTAGTAAGGCTGAGACTGAACAGTAGTTTTATGTTTGGGTTTAGCTCTTCTTGGAGTTCATGTAGGATGCAGCCCAGGACACAGTCTGGTCCCATTGATGCTGTGTTTTTTGCTTTGGAGAAGGCGGCTCTTACCTGAGCATCTGAGATGTCAGGGGGGCAGCACACTGCTGGGATAGATATTTGCCCTTTTGGTGGGGAGGGGGAGGAGAAGTTTGCACTGAACCTGTCAGCTAGGATGTTGGCAATGTCTGTGGGTTCGGTGTATTTTCTGACATTTTTGACTAATTCTGGGCATATCTGGGAATTTCTACCCAGGTTCCTGACATAACTAAAGAAAGCCTTGTGATTATCCTTAGTGTCCTGTGCAATTTTTCTCTTTAAGCTGGCCTTAGACGATTTTTTGAGTGCCTGTAGTTTTTTGCTAATACTGATCAGAGACGCCTTCCCTTTTTGGGATTTTGCTCTATCATGTAGTAGCTTCCTCCTTTTATTGTATAGTTTGTTTATGGCTGGGGTCCACCAGACAGGACGTCTGCCTTTGGAGGATTGGGTCTTGGTTTTATTTGGGATTGCATGATCCATGCATTCCTGAAGGTGTTCATAGAATGCGTTTATAAAGGATTCTGCGGTCTGGGACATATTTTCCACAGGCCCGTGGGCTTTGAAGGATTCCACCTCGGTTTTGAGGAGTGTGAAATTTGCTTTAGAGAAGTTTTTCACTGTGGTTTTCTGGGCAGGGGGTGGGGTCAAGATGTGAATATCCAGTGAGATTAGTTTATGGTCTGATCTTACCAGTGAGGGATACACTTCTGATCTGGAGCATAGAGTCCCCATGTTGGTGATGATCAGGTCCAGTATGTTTTCTCCTCTTGTGGGAGTGGTAACAAGTTGTTCCATAGCATTTGAGTTTATAAATTCTAGGAACCTTTGGGCTAGGGTGTTGGAGCTAGAGTAATGCTCCCAGTCTATGTTTGGGTAGTTGAAGTCACCCAATATAATGGTGTTTGGAGAGACCTTCATATTTTCCAGTGTTCTCAGGAAGGCCGAGTGGGGTTCCTGGGTTTGGGAGGGTGGTCTGTAGCAGGCTATAAACTGGAAGGCAGTTTTACCCACTGTTAGTTGCACATGGATAGTCTCTGATGCCTTGTGCTGTGCCACCAACCTGGAGGTGTGGGTATCTGATGAATATTGATACTCCCCCCTCCTTTTGTGGTTCGGTCCAAGTTTTGGGGCCAAAAGCATGGTATGAGGTATAACCTGGTAGTGCTGGGGTGCTCTCGGGAGCCTTGAACCAGGTTTCTGTTACTGCACAGATATCGATGTTCTCCATGCTAAGGAGAGTTTCAAGTGCGTGCATCTTGAGGTTTAGACTTCTGGCGTTGAGTAGCATTACTCTTAGTTTCTTATCCCTTGTGATACCTATGGAGGTGGGTTTGTCTTTTGAGCCTTGCCTAAAAAAGGCACTATGGGGGTGGCAAGAGCCTTTGCCAATATCCGAAAGCCCAGGGGTGACAGGTGCAAGCTGTCCCTAGTGAAGCATTGTGGCTTGTCGAACATGTCATCCCAGGCTGACAGGCATTGGATCCCCTTTGAATGACACCAATACTTAAGCCAATTGTTGAAATTGATCATCTTATCTTCATATTGTGGCATCATTCTTGGTGAGGGTAAGATGCTACTCAAGGTCAGGGTCATACCGGCCTGGGCTACATGCTCAGAGAGCTCCTCTATGTCTCTTTTCATGTAGTCCAGGGAGGTATGTCTCAGGTCATTCACACCAGCATGGACAATGACTGAGTCATATTTGTACTTGCCTTGGAGTCTGAGTGCTTGTGTTATGTGGCGGATCCTAGCGCCCAACAGGCAGCTCACTGTGACCTTCTCCTTGTTCAGCCTGGTGAGCGGGACGTCAGTGTGCCTGACGATAGAGTCACCTATTACAAGTGTATCAGGTGTGTTGTTTAGCCTTAAGAGCTGTGACTGTTCAGCACACTGGCTTTGTGAGCTATGTGTTGCACGTGTTTTGTTTTGGGGTAGCGGTTGCTTGGGTGTCTGCTTTGAAGATCTCTGCTGCTTAGGCATATTTTTATTTAGAGCCTCCGAGTATGTTTTTGTGTGTTTATGTGTTTGGTTTGCTGTCATGGTAGGTCTATGTGAGACTGGAATTGTAGTGAGTGTGGTTTCCTTCTCCTCCTGACAGGTTACGCCAGTACTGAGTTGAGAGAGTTTAGCCTTCAGTTTGGCTATATGGTTGCATCTCTCACATGTGTTGGAATTTGTTGGGAGGAGGAGAGGGTTGTCTGTGTACATGAGGCAGTTGTAACATTGCCTCAAGATTCCCTATACACACTGAGATAGCATATTTATGTAGGATTTATTAGTATTTCCTCCTTCTGTAATTCATACAGGATACACATATAGGTAGCATATTTATGTAGGATTTATTAGTATTTCCTCCTTCTGTAATTCATACAGGATACACATATAGGTAGTATATTTATGTAGGATTTATTAGTATTTCCTCCCTCTGTAATTCATACAGGATACACATATAGGTAGCATATTTATGTAGGATTTATTGGTCCTGTTGCTCCTACTACTACACAAACCATCTGGATATCTTTCTTCCACATTGTTCTTCCTTCTGCTTGCATATTTTGGTATTTTATGACTTCCCGTCTCTCTGTATGTCATTTTCCATATTGCATAGTTTCTCCCCTACATGCCTTGATATTTGATAACTTTAAAAAATTCAGTTCTTAAGACACTAGTCACTACAGCAATTTTCAGAATCATTGCCGCTTTTATCCTTTATAGTAACTGTAATTCCTGGTTTTCATGCTTCAAACTTTTAAGCTGTTGTTACCAGATGATCCCACATGATCATTAGTTCTGCGTTTTTCAGTAATCCTTTGTGGCTAAGGTTACCAATGCCCCTTAGCAAATGTTTGCACAGTCTCCAGTGCAATAACCTTGCCATATTTAGTCTTTTAGTATACAGAATTTCAGATATTAGTGTATCACAATTTGAAACATGACTATTTCAGTCATGTACTGCAAAACCTTTGCTGTATCACCTATCCTTTATATTGATTTTATGAAACATTACACAAGTCCACCAGGTTGACCTGCCTTATTAACATTTCATCTTCGTTTTAATCTGTCTTGCTTGTGTTGTTGTCCCAGTAGTTTTCTGTATGTACATTCCACTACAATTCTGGGTTTTCTATTTTCTCCTTTTTTCCTGATCACATTCTTTAGATTCTTCCTTTTTTTAGCATTTGTTACTGAGACCTGATTTTTGTCCAGTTATCATTTGATGTCCATGCTTTTCCTAAAGGCATCTACTAACTAGAGCAAATATGTCATCTTGAACTTGTTTTCTTCATGGTACAGAAGTGTTATTATTGCTTGGCTCATATGATGTTAATAAATTTATATGCAATCCTCAAACAACAATGTATACATGAGGTCAATTTCAAGGAGGCCCATGCCTCATCCAGACCAAGGGATATATATTCATGCCAAACAATGGTTCTTGCATATCATTTGATGAGTATAAAGCAGTTTTCTTGTTTTCCTATCATACATATCTAGTGCTTTTTCAGAGCCCAGTCAATTATACCAAAGCTGTAAGTTAGAACAGTAAGTGCAGCTTGATTTAGAGCGTGTACCTAATTCTTAGATATCAACACAATTTTCAATATTAGTTTCAGTCTTCTAAAATATTTCTTAGTAGCTTTATCATCTGTTCATGCTGTATTGCTGCTCCTTCATCTATTCCTAGATAAATAATCCCTCTTGTGCAATGTTTTATACCCCATTCCTTCACGAGGTTTATATTTTCCAGATTATCCAAATTTCCTGCTATAAATGTTGCCTTAGCATATTTGTTGAGATTAGATTACATTCTTATTACAGCTTTAAAGGTTTTAATTACTTGTAGCTGAACTTTCAGATGTTTGTCAGATGAGCAATGCGTTCTTAGATAATCCACAAAAGGCAGGTGACATGTCTTTTTATAAGATTTTCTTGCAGTCAGATTGAATCCATGACCTAGGCTAAGTAAACAGCTTGACAGACTGACAGCAAGGTAACAAAACAGTAATGCTTACAAAAAAAAAAAAAACACCTTGGAGTATTCCATACTAGATTTTTACACCCTAAAGAGTAATTTGTCCCATTTTCATGGTTCAACTGCAAAGCTGTTTGCCACTTTTTCATAGTAATTGCAACATAACTTAGAAATGTGTGGTGACTCTTGTACATTTGTGAGTATTCTATAATCCATGAGTGAGGAATACTTTTTTTTTTTTTTTTATAATCAATGCCATACTGACATTTCTGTTCTTTTTACAAGTCTCTATTATGGCTTTGTTTCGCTAAAAATTATTCTTAGTTCAGTAGGGACCTCTTTTATTCCCCTTCTGTTCTAATGTCATGATCTAATTTTATCTAGAAGACTATCTACTTGGCCTGCATCAATTCCTGCATATGGTTTATATGTTGTTGGAAGACAAGTTGATGAATTATACTTCTTAGGATAATTGGCAGGTTCACTTTTTAAGTATGAGACTGTTTTCCCCAGTTATCCAGACTGGTGTCAGCCATTTCAAGGTGCACCTATGGGTAGTGTTTTTACTCAACATTAAATCATGGTGCAAAGATTTTAATACTGTTAACCAAAAGTTGGGCACAGTGAGTGCACTTCGATTTTTCAGATGGGAACCTTTCTTAACTTTACCTGAGTAACAGTCTAAATTCGAATTCATATCCTCTGTATTAGAATTTGTTACTTTTTTGCACGCTGTGGATTCTTTGAAGCCTTTTCAAAAGACTTGCCTGTCTGAAGGACTTGCAACACATGGCACATTTATAGGGTTTCTGGCATTTTGAATTTCTCCAAGTCTTTTGGGTTTCTAATACCATGACGGGAATGGATCCCATTCCTAAGTCAAAGTATGATTAAAGTTCATGAAATTAGTAATGTTTCACTCTTTAATGTCAGCCAGTAGTGCTCTTCGCAGCACCCACAATGTGCCCAGTAATGACTCCTTCTGCAATTCGTACGGTGTTACATGAATTGGCAACATATCTAAATACGATTGTAAATTCTTTTTTATAAGACCCATTACTCCTACTACTATTGGAACTGTCTAGGTATCTTTCTTCCACATGGCTCTCGTTTCTCCCTGAAGATTGGGATATTTTATGACTTTGTGTCTGTCTGTACACAAGACACTGTAGTCACTGGATGTGGCAATTTCAATGATCAATGCTACTTCTGTCTTTTTTCTTGAACCACTATATCGGGTTTTTAGCATCCATCTTTTGAACTGTTGGTATTGAGTGATCCCATGTGATATAAACTTCATTTTCCATGATTCTTTGTGGCCCATGTTTCCAGTGTTTTTTAGCCACTTCGATACCATAATGTTTGCGCAATCTCCAGTGTAACAGTCTCGCCATATTATTATGCCTTTCACTATACAGTCCCTCTGCCATTAGTGCTTCGCACCCAGCAACAATGTGTGTGACTGTTTCCCAATCAGTTTTAGAAAACCTACATATGTCTGTTTTTCCCACATGTTCAATGGATTTTGTAAACCAGAGTGTAAGTAGCCCACTGTCTTGGGCTGCCAATATTCACCTTTCATTTCTTGGTTTGAATTCACCTCTCCTTAACCATTCCTGTGTTCGTTTTTGATCAACATGAGGCTCTTCCAGAAGTTTTCTATACTTGCAACTGTATTTATGTTTTCTCTACATTTCTTGCCTTCTCATCTGGTCCTTTACCTTATATTCTTTCTTTGTTTTTTTTTGACACATTCAGTTGCTGCCTAGTTTTTATCCACTTTTGGTTTGATTTCCATTCCTGCTTGATGTTGATGTGCTTTTGCTAAATTAAGCAGAGAGGTCATCTTAGATTTATTCTCCTCATGTTTCAAGCCTTTCACTACATTTGGATCTTGTGAGGTCAGAAGATATGTGTGGAGTCCCATGATCGCAGATCTATACATGTAATCAATTTCAAGGAGGCCCATCCATCCTTTGGAATGGGGAATATATAATCTTGGGATACAATGATTTTTTTAAATCATTTGGTGAGCATGAAGCATCCTTCTTTTTTTAACTTCCAATCTATCCAACACTTTTCGGGGCCAGTCAATCACTCCAAAACTATAAGTTAGGACAGGAAGAGCAAATTGATTTATAGCTTGTATCTTGTTCCTTATTGTCAATGTTGCTCTCAATATTAATTTAAGTCTTCTAAAGTTTTCCTTACTGAGCTTTATTCGCATTTGCTCATGTTTTACTGCTGTTCCTTCATCAGTTCCCAAGTATTTATACATTTCCTCCTGCTCAAGTTCTTTTATATCACATTCTTGTCCCAAACTGGTTTTCCTGGTGCTGCAGTTTTGCTGCTTTAAAGGTTGATTTTGCACATTTACCAAGACCAAATGACATTCCAATATCATCTGAAAATGTTTTGACAACCTGCAGCTGTGCTTTCAGTTCCTCATCTTATGGGCAATACAGTTTTGAATCACTGACAAAGAGAAGATGAGAAGTCATTAGACTTTGTTATTTTCTAGGAGCCAAATTGTAGCCATGGCCTAAGTTGTTAAGTAAACAGCTTAATGGATTAATGGCAAGGCAGAATAGCAACGGTAACAGAGAGTCACCCTGGAATATCCCCCTTTGAATTTTTATCTCTGGGATAATAATCTGTCCTTTATAATGGCTTAATTGCAAAGTGGTCTGCCATTGTTTCAAGGTTACTGTAATGTAGTCAATCAGTGTAGGGTGTATCATATACATTTTTAAGTACTCTTATCCGTGAAAGTGGGATACTATCAAATGTTTTTTTTATAGTCAATCCATGCCATACTTAGATTCTTCCCCTTTTTACAGTTCTCCACTATAACTTTAAATGATCCTTTGTTCCCTTTGACTTTCTTTTATTGGCCTTTTGTTCGGCCGCCTTAATTGAGTTTTCTTGTAAATGACTATAAACTCTGTCGGCGTCAATTCCCATGTATAGTTTATACGTCATTGGAAGACAAGTTACTGGTCTATAATTTTTAGGGTAGCTTGCAGGTTCACTCAAGTAAAATCATTGTTTATTCTGTTGTTAACCAGTGTGGTGACTGTACATATAAATAGTTCTTACTCATGGCTAAATCCTCGTGCAAAGATGTTAATACTTTTAGCCGAAAGTTAGGTACTGTATCTGGGCCTGGGGTTTTCCAATTAGAGGCTTTTTTAACTTTGTTTCAATCTCTCTGGCTGTTACTTCATCCCATTTCATATCCTGTACCTTTAACTCTCTTATTTTTTCTTTTACTTCTTCTAGCCATTTAGCATCTTTCTTATGTTCCATAGGATCTTCATAGATACTTCTCCAAAATGTATCCATTTCTTGTTGTTTTGGTGGTCTTTCACTTCCTTTTACCTTGTTTCCCAATTCTCTATAAAATTTTTTTGGGTCATCAATAAATTGCTTATTTTGTACTTTTCCTTTTATATTTATCTTTGTATCTTCTAAGTCTTTTCACCTGTGCTGAAATTTTTAGTTTATTTCTGACAGTACATGATAGATTCTGGACTGTTCTAGTAGTGTGCATTGCTTTTATCACATCCATCTTTCTTAGTATTTTTTTTTATCTGTTCCCTTTTCTATAATCTTCTAACAGTGACACTTCTTGTCTTAGCTGCTTTATAGTTTTCTCCATTAAATATCTCCTTGATGATATTCACTTTCACCCCTTTCCCTGGCTATCCTGTGTTCCTGTGGTAGAATATTCTCAGTTATTAATTTAGCAGCGTAGTAATATATTGTTTACTTCTGTTATATCGCATGGCTCTCTACAGACAGTCCTAATTACTGTGTTCATTTGTTTTATCAAGCTTCTGACTTTTGGGGTTTTATTAACCTTCTGCAGTCTATTTCTCTCATTGATCTTGATATATTTGTCTTTGTTTATTAAATCAAGTGACTCTTTTCTTAGCTCCTTTTCTTCCATACTGAAGACACATCCCTTGTTTTCCATTTCCTATGGGCATTCAGTAGAAAGTTCTATAGCATCTTCCTGTGGTACATTCTCTTCAGTTTCATCCTGTGTCATCTGTTGTTCTGTCATATGGGAACTCACTGGCCTATCACTCCTCAACATTGACTGTATCAGAGTTTCTACAGTTTCCTGTTCCTTTCCTTGCTGTCTAGCTTCAAGTGAACGTTTATACTGGTTTCCTGTGGAAGGCTCCAAAATATCTTGATATGGCACCTGACCAATTGCTTCCTGTTCCACTGGTTTCCCCTTAATTTGGATATCCATTGCTCTATCCTGTTGTGGTGCTTTGTGCATTAGATTTTCTACACTAAATCCTTCTCTTTGCAGCTGCTCCATAACTTAAATTTCTATTTCTTTGACGTCTCCATTACTAATCTCTTTTTCTACTTTTCCTCTTAGTCTTCTTATTTTTTGTATTGCAAAGTTTTCCATATCCTGATTCCTTTGCCTGTATTTCTCTTCAAATATCTTTCTGGCCATGTGGATATGCTGATGGCACTTCATACTGTTCTTCTGTATAAAACTCTTGTCACACATGGTACATTATAGGGCTTCTGCCTTTTTTTATTTCTCCAAGTGTTTTGGGTTTCTAATACCATGATGGGAATGGACCCCATTCCTAAGTCAAAGTACGATTAAAGTTCATGAAATTAGTATTGTTTCACTCTTTGATGTCAGCCAGAAGTGTTCACCGCAGCACCCGCAATGTGCCCAGTAATGACTCCTATTGCAATTTGTACGGTGTTACATGAATTGGTAACATATCTAAATACGATCGATCTATCCTGTTGCGGTGCTTTCTTCATTAGATTTTCTACAATAAATCTTTCTGTTTGCAGCTACTCATTAACTTCAAATTCTATTTCTTTGACTTTTCAACTACTAATCTCTTTTTCTACTTTTCCTCTTAATCTGGCCACATGGATATGCTGATGGCAATTCATACTGTACTTCTGTGTAAAACTCTTGTCACATGTGGTACATTATACGGCTTCTGCCTTTTTTTTTTATTTTTCCAAGTCTTTTGGGTTTCTAATATCATGATGGGAATTGAGCCCTTTCCTAATTCAAAGTACGATTAAAGTTCATGAAATTGGTATTGTTTCACTCTTTGATGTCAGCCAGAAGTGCTCTTTGCAGCACCCGCAATGTGCCCGGTAATGACTCCTGCAATTCGTATGGGGTTACATGGATTGGTAACATATCCAAATACAATTGTAAATTATTTTTTATTTGAAGCTTCTGACAGTTTTTCTTGTGGAAGTATTTTTCTTTCCTCTAATTTGTCTCTTAACCATTTCATATATCTTGTGTCTGGAAATTCAGGGCTTTTTACATAATAGTAACAATACATAATTTCTTTCATATCCTCAATAGTCCACTCTATCATCTTTATGGCTCTTCTTTGGTCAATTAATTTTTGTGGACTGCTACTTCCTTCTACAATGGGGGTATCATCTCCCTCAACCTGGCCTGGCCCCATTGTAGGAATGTTTCTGTATTTTGAGGATTCTACAGTGTAATTTTTTCCAGTCCTGGCACCAGTGCGCCTACCTTGACTGGGAACTTTTTTATCCTGGGTCTTATACACCCAGCTATCTTTTTTTGTTTTTGACTTACTTCTGTCCATGATATATGCTATATAAATATAGTATATATATCAGTGTCGCCTTGGTGAGATTTTGTAAAAACAGGGTCCACTTCACGAAGGTACTCACTAAGACTTAAGGATGAATTCAATTTCAGCACTACTACTCTCCTTTGCTTGCTGACTTTTCATCTCTCCATTACGACACCCTTTCTCTCCAGTGTGTGTATATTGGTGTTTTACCATGCTAACCTTCTGTGCAAAACTCTTGTCTTACATGGCACATTTGTAGGGTTTGTGTTCTGTGTGGATATGCTGATGAAGTACCATAGTCATTTTCCATGCAAACCTTTTGTCACACACACTGCATTGGTAGAGTGTCTGTCTTTTTTAATTTCTCCAAGTCTTTTGGGTTTCTAATACCATGACGGGAATGGACCCCATTCCTAAGTCAAAGTACGATTAAAGTTCATGAAATTAGTATTGTTTCACTCTTTGATGTCAGCCAAAAGTGCTCATCACAGCACCTGCAATGTGCCCAGTAATGACTCCTCCTGTAATTCGTACGGTGTTACATGAATTGGTAACATATCTAAATATGATTGTAAATTCTTTTTTATAAAATCAGTTGCTCGTACTACTATTGGAACTGTCTGGGTGTCTTTCTTCCACATGACTCTCGTTTCTGCCTGCAGATCCAGGTATTTTAAGACTTTGTGTCTCTCTGTATGCAAGACACTGTAGTCACAGGGTGTGGTGATTTCAGTGATCAATGCTACTTTGTCTTCTTTTCTTGGGCCACTATATCCAGTTTTCTAGCATCTATCTTTTGAACTATTGGTATTGGGTGATCCCATGTGATATAAACTTCAACATTTTCTATGATTCTTTGTGGCTCATGTTTCCAGTGTTTTTCAGCCACTTTGATACCATAATATTTGCACAATCTCCAGTGTAACAGTCTCGCCACATTATTATGCCTTGCAGTATACCGTCCCTCTGCCATTAGAGAGTCGCAACCAGCAATAAGGTGTGTGACTGTTTCCAATTCGGTTTTACAAAACTTACATGTCTGTTTCTCCCACATGTTCAATGGACTTTGTAAACCAGTGGGTACGAAGCCCACTATCTTGGGCTGCCAGTATTAACCTTTCATTTCTTGATGTAAATTCACATCTCTTTAACCATTCCTGTGTTCGTTCTTGATGAACATGAGGCTCTTCAGGTTTTCTATACTTACAACTATATTTATGTTTTTTCCACATTTCTTGCCTTCTCATCTGGTCCTTCACCTTATATTCTTTCTTTTGTTTTTTTAGCACATTCAGTTGCTGCCTGGTTTTTATCTTCCTCCGGTATAATTTCCATTCCTGCTTGATGTCACTATGCTTCTGCTAAATTAAGCAGAGATGTTATCATAAATTTATTCTCCTCATGTTTCAAAACTTTCACTACATTTGGATCCTGTGAGGTCAGCAGATATGTGTGGGGTCCCATGATTGTAGATCTATACATGTAATCAATTTCAAGGAGGCCCATCCATCCTTCGGAGTGGGAAATATATAATCTTGGTATACACTGATTTTTATAAATCATTTGGTAAGCATGAAGCACCCTTCTTGTTCTAATATCCAATCTACCCAACACTTTTTTGGGCCAGTCAATCACTCCAAAACTATAAGTTTGGACAGGAAGAGCAAATTGATTTATGGCTTGGATCTTGTTCCTAGATGTCAGTGCTGTTTTCAGGATTGGGGATGAATTCAACTTCAGCACTACTACTCTCATTTGCTTGCTGACTTTTCATCTCTCCATCAGGATCCCATTTCTGTCCACTGTGGGTTCTTTGATGAGCTATCAGATTACTCCACTGTGCAAAACTCTTGCCACATGTGGCACATATATATGGTTTCTGCCCCGTGTGCATATTCTGATGCCTGTACATATTACTCCTGTGCCTAAAACTCTTACCACATGTGGCACATTTGTAGCTTTTCTGTCCAGTGTGGGTACTCTGATGACTTACCATCTGACTCTTCTGTGCAAAACTCTTGTCACAAATGGGGCATTTATAGGGATTCCCTCTAGTGTGTACACGTTGGTGTTTAACCATACTACCCTTCTGTGTATAAGTATTGTCACACATGGTGCACTTATAGGGTTTCTGCCCCATGTGTGCATTCTGATGCCTATGCATATTACCCTTGTGCCTAAAACCCTTACCACATGTGGCACAGTTGTAGTTTTTCTGTCCAGTGTGGGTCCTCTGATGACTTACCATCTGACTCTTCTGTGCAAAACCCTTGTCACACATGGTGCATTTATAGGGCTTCTGTCTACTGTGGGTACTTTGATGAGATATCATATGACTCTTCTGTGTAAACCTCTTGTCACACAGACTGCATTTGTAGGGCTTCTGTCCACTGTGGATTCTTTGATGAGATATCACATTACTCCTCTGTGTAAAACTCTTCTCACACATGGTACATTTATAGGGCTTCTCTCTAGTGTGTATAAGTTGGTGTTTAACCATGCTATCCTTCCGTGCAAAAGTCTTGTCACACATAGTGCAATTATATGGTTTCTGCCCGTTGTGTGTATTCTGATGCCTATATATATTATTCCTGTTTCTAAAACTCTTACCACATGTAGCACATTTGTAGTTTTTCTGTCCAGTGTGGGTACTCTGATGACTTACCATCTGACTCTTCTGTGCAAAACTCTTGTCACATATGGTACATTTGTAGGGCTTTTGACCACTATGAATTATCTTATGTAGTGTTATAGTCTTTCTACTTCTAAAACTCTTACCACATGTAGCACATTTGTAGTTTTTCTGTCCCATCTGGGTACTCTGATGACTTACCATCTGACTCTTCTGTGCAAGACTCTTGTCACACATGGTGGATTTATACGGCTTCTCTCTAGTGTGTATAAGTTGGTGTTTAACCATGCTATCCTTCCGTGCAAAAGTCTTGTCACACATAGTGCAATTATAGGGTTTCTGCCCCTTGTGTGTATTCTGATGCCTATACATATTATTCCTGTTTCTAAAACTCTTACCACATGTAGCACATGTGTAGTTTTTCTGTCCAGTGTGGGTACTCTGATGACTTACCATCTGACTCTTCTGTGCAAAACTCTTGTCACACATGGTGCATTTATAGGGTTTATGCCCTGTGTGGATATGCTGATGAAGTACCATAGTCCCTTTTCTTGTAAACCTCCTGTCACACACACTGCATTGGTAGGGCTTCTGTTCACTGTGGGTACTTTGATGAGATAATGTATTACTCCTATGTGTAAACCTCTTGTCACATACACCACATTTGTAGAGCTTCTGTCCATTGTGGCACCTTTGATGAGATATCATAATACTCCTCTGTGCAAAACTCTTGTCACATATGGTACATTTGTAGGGCTTCTGACCACTATGAATTATCATATGTACTGTTATAGTCCTTCTACTTCTAAAACTCTTACCACATGTGGCACATTTGTAGTTTTTCTGTCCAGTATGGGTACTCTGATGACTTACCATCTGATCCTTCTTTGCAAAACTCTTGTCACACATGGTACATTTGAAGGGCTTCTGTCTACTGTGGGTACTTTGATGAGATATCATATGACTCTTCTGTGTAAACCTCTTGTCACACAGACTGCATTTGTAGGGCTTCTGTCCACTGTGGATTCTTTGATGAGATATCATATTACTCTTCTGTGTAAAACTCTTCTCACACATGGTACACCTGTAGGGTTTCTGACCAGTATGAATTATCATATGTACTCTTAAAGTCTTTCTTCTTGCAAAACTCTTGTCACATGTGACACATTTGTAAAGCTTCTCTTTATTGCATATCTGCTTATGTAATGCCATTGTATTATTCTGTATTTTCCCACTGTGAATTAATTGATCAGTTAAATCATTAATATTGAATGTTACATTGTTGTTGTGATTAAGCTGACTGCATGCCATGTCCATGGGAGTTTGTGGATGCATTTCTAGTTTGTTTGGTTTTATAAGTCCATCATCACTTTCCTTGCAGTTATGTCCAGTTTCAGAATGCACTGCATTTTCCCTTGTGAGTGACATCTTATCGAACAGAACTTTATTAAATTCAGCATCCTGGGGTTTCTCATAGGATGACTGAAGACTCTGGATCTCAGAGAAATCTGTATCCCTGTTGACTTGAAAGAAAAAAAAATTGTGTAAAAACACGCTTTCTTACCGTAAGGCTTATATAGTAACTTTATTACTGCGTCCTCACAAAATAATTTTTTTTTAATTTCTAACTGTAGTAAACAAACAATGGACTGTTGTTACAAAGAATTACAATAATGAATGTCACAAAACTCTACACTCTCATTATACCTCACTGCTCCTTTGAAATACATTTAACAATGCCATTTGGGTGTCTGCTTTTCTTATTTCTGCTAATGACTTTCCAAGAGTTCATCTGGTGCACTTGCCATCTTACTGTTCCTTATAAAATAAATTCCACCTATTTAGCCCCAACTTCATTTAAAAGCATCATGGGTGTATTTGGACATAAATCTTTACCCAGGAACCAGGAAAACGCTAGTATAATTATAGTTACAATAAGAGAAAAGAGTACATTATATTTAAATTTCTAAAGTAATAAACTCCACTACTTTCCAATACAGTAGATTTAATCATTTAAAATCCTCTATAATGTTAAAGGCAAAAAAATGTTATGATGGTGTAAATCCCCTGTTGCATTTGACATATTTAGGAGCTAGTAAGTAGTAGGTATTAAACAACTAGACTGCATGCCTTAATTTTGCTACAGCATGCGCTCTGCCTCTGATGGAATAGTAAGAATGCTTGTCCATAGGTTTGCACGTTCATAGTTGTATACTAGGCTATTTACCACTAGGGCCTTTATAAGCCTAGCTGTGCAATCCATCAGAGCTGTGTCCCTAACTTCATGGACTTTTATTAGCAACTGGTATGACAGGAAGTTTACAAAGGTTATGTCAGGGATATTTTAGTTTTGGCATTACTTTCTGCCTCTGTCTATCAGAGTCATGTTTAATATTTAAATATTTTTCAGATTAATGATTTTATGCATAAACTATATTTTGTGGGAGACTCTAAAATTTTATATTTATTTATTTTTTTATTTATTTTATATTTGTTGACCAGGTTTGTCCGACTGGGCTACAATTGCCCATTTTCAGCGGAGGCCTGAGGAGAAAAGCTCCAACAGAAAAATAGAAATTTTACATATTGAGTACATATAGAATACATTCATCAGCACCACAGATTACTGCATTACAGTGCCACACATTACATTCATCAGTACCACAGATTACTGCATTACAGTGCCACACATTACATTCATCAGTACCACACATTACTGCATTACAGTGCCACACATTACATTCATCAGTACCACACATTACTGCATTACAGTGCCACACATTACATTCATCAGTACCACACATTACTGCATTACAGTGTCATACATTTCACTGTGGCAAGTGAAATACATATAGAAATGAATTCAGAGGGATACATTCATAATTACATATTTTATACTTAATAGTGCAATAGTTACACAGCTGAAATATTTTACTAGTTATGTTTGTACACTGATGTAGTGAATGAAGATAAAGTGGTAAGTTTGTTTATTGAAGGGCTGTAGAAGGTTATAGGGGAGTGTTTACGGGGGTAAATACATTGGCAGGCCCATTTTTCATGAAGGTATTTTTTGTAGTGGTTTTGAAATGACTGGGATGTTCAAGGGATCTTATATCTAGTGGTAGGCTATTCCAGGCCTTGGAAAGGTTAAAGCTATAGACTAGGTGACTCATTTTAGTCCTTGGTTTGTAGATTTGGAATAGGCCTTGTTCAGAACTGCGTAGTAGTCTAGTGGGTAGGTAATGACAGATTAGAGCTGAGATAGTTGGACAGAAAGAGGGTTTATAGAGAATGGAGTGAATAATCTGAAACTGATTACACTGAAGCAGGTTAGGTAATTCTAGCCAATTTAGTTCTTTTAGTGAGAGGCAGTGATGGGACTTGTAAGAATTTTGGGCAGCAGATCTGGAAATCCTGTTATAAATTGTTTCTAACTTGTTTAGTAGTCCAGTGTTGAGGCTGGTGAGAATTTGGGAGCTATAGAGTAAAGTGGGTAAGAGGTAGGAATTTGAAAGGGTTAGTTTTGCTGTTTTGGTAAGATAATTTTTTGTTTCTATAGAGGAGACCTAGCTTGAGATGTGTTTATTGGATACATCAAAGGTTAGTCTATAGGTTCATAGGTTGGTACAAGGCTATCAGCCTAGTATAGAAGCCTAGCCATAACAATTCCCTGGCTATTTCTTCCCACACTATTTACTTCCCTATCATCAATAGTAACACCTAAGAGTTTTGTACTGGTGTCCACCTGTTGTTGTTTGTCTTTTTGGCTTTTCCAGGTTAGGGGTCGCCACAGCAGAACTCCGGTCTGCTAATGACTGGCAGTTGATTTTTATGGTGCCGAGTTGCCAGCCCGACGCCCAACCTTCAGCGAAGGCACACCCATTCACGCATGTCTTTCGGAGGCCACTCGACCACAGGGAGGACATGCAGACTCCACACAGAAGGCACTCCAGTCGAGAATCTAACAGGAGAACCTCTTGCTGTGAGGCAACAATGCTACCGCTGTACCACCTGTATTTGAGTATTATTTTGTGACAATACAGAGAAGGAAGACTTTATGTGGTTAAGGTTTTTAGGGAGAAAGAATAGTAATTTGGTTTTCTTTGGATTAAGGATAAGTTGGTTTTCAGATAGCCAGTTTTCTACACAGTTAAACGAGGACTGTGTGTGTGATTTTAATTGAGTTGGTGATTCAGCAACAGTGATAAGTGTAGAATCATCTGCGTATTGTATCAGTGAGGATCCAGGACAGGAAGAGTAGAGAAGGTTGGTAAAGATGTCAAAAAAGTGGCCCAAGGATGGAGCCTTGTGGAACACCCGTTTTAACAGGAAGAAGAGGGGAGAAAGCTGAGAGCCATTTGACTGATTGGGGTCTATCAGAGAGATAGCTGTTAAACCAAGATATAGTGGATAGAGGGCAGTGTACGTTTGCTAGTTTAAGGAGAAGGAGTTTATGAGAGACTGTATCAAAGGCTTTAGGGAGGTTAATGAAGAGACAGGAAGTAAGTTTGTTACTGTCTCTAGCTAGTGATACAGAGTTTAGGAAAGACAGGAGAGCTGTAGTAATGCTGTGCATGGGACGAAAGCCATGTTGGGTAGGTGTGAGTAGATTTTCTTGCAGAAGGCAGTGTAAGACTTGACTGTGTATACATTTTTTCAGAATTTTGGAGAGTGACAAAAGTATGGCTATGGGTCTAAAATTAGTTATATGTATGGAGTTTCCTCCTTTGTGTATTGGAAGGGTGTAAAATTGCTTCCAAATGGAAGGGACTGTGGATTCCATAATAGAGTGGTTTAATAGAATAGAAACTGGGAAAGCAAGAACATCAACAACCTGAAGGAATGCAGAGGGAATGTTGTCTACGGATGTGGAGCAAGGTTTTAATTTAGATAGTAGAGTTTTAATATAGTTAGTGGAGACAGGTTTGAGGGACAAATCTTCAATATTGACCAGAAACAAATTTAAAGAACAGGGCAAACACTTAACTATGTATTCACCAAAATTAATAAAACAAAAGATTCGAAAAGGAGACAAAACATCTTTAGATTCAGTAATTTTTTAAATACAAAATACTGAAAAGTCCTAGAATGCAAAGAGGAAAGTATAGTAAAAAACGAAAAAAACTGAAACTTACCTAATATATTAATTCCTTAACGATAGATAAATTAGGTAATAGAATCAAGTTGCTAAACAGAACAAATTACGCTGAATAGAATGTACTAAATGCCCTGAAATTAATAGAAAAATGATAGGTATAGAAGTATTGCAAGCATTTAGAGAAAGTATAGAAAATGTAACAAAATGAATACAACACAAAACACACAAGCTTTGCCAGTAGACTAAAAATCAAACAGCTGGTACCAGGCAAAAACTGCAAAAAACACAATATTAACACTTTTGTTCCATTTTAATGGACATGGAACTTCATCAGAAAACAAAATCACTAGCAAACTAATTAGTTTAAATACTACAAAAGTCCCTCCTCCATTTACATAATAACAGAAGTCACACATGCATTCATAAAGATGGTAACTACATTTAAAGTGACAGTACAACAAAATTTCACAAAAAGTCACATCTTATAACATTAAAAGTTTATATAATTCATTAAATCAACTTCAGCTTAAAAATACTCTTCAGATTAATATTTCCTTTGAACCCTGGAAAATATCTGCCATTTAAATTCTTTAGCTCCAGGATGTTGTTGTAACTAAAAACAAAACTTTCAGTATTAATTTGTTCCAAAACACTAAAGTAAAATTTACAAAAGTACTTACACTCCAAGCTATGCCTAGCCAAAGCATTACAGACATCTTTATCTGTAACTGCCTTCATATGTTCTGTAATCCTAAAACGTAGTTCCCTGACACATTTTTTCCACATAAAATTGTGATTAACTGTCGCAGCTGGCCAAGTAAACAATACAGCAACTATGGCAGTTATAGCTTCTTTGGGCTATATACATATGTAATCAATATGTTTAAAGTAAAATGAACTTGTGTTACTAATATAATGACATTCTCTACAGTTATACAAGAAAAAGTACCAACTGTTGTAGTCCCTAGCCTGTACTTTCTAATAAGGTCTTTTTCTAGTAATAACTTCAAATAGATTCATAGATTATTACTAGGCTAGCTGCCCTCATGGACCATTTTTAAGCCTAGCCAATTACCCCATATGAGAATCAAGCCCTGCACCTTGTGCTTCTAAGGTAAACACCTTAACCATTACACCACCCTCCCACCTGAACCTTTTTGACAACAAACTGTGGGCTCACCCCTATAATATGACTAAGTTCAGGATTGCCCCATAATTATTTTCCAATTACCTTTAATGATGTAAATAATATTTGGACTATCTATTGTTAGGGGTACTGGGAAGGAACACCTTTTCTCTATCCCTAATTCTTCTGTACTAACATCATTCTTTTTCTGACTTTTTAAGTTAATGCCTTTAACCAAAGTAGGTAGAAAATTAATTCTTTTGATAGCAACCTCTTCTTTAACAGCAAGATCTTTCTCTGGATACCCTCTATTCAGAAAATTTGAACCAAAAAAATTCACTTCTTCATAAAAAAAACGCATCTTTGCTGACAAGCCTGCTTAATCTTATTACTTGCCCATGAAAGATGTTCAATTTCATCCTCTTGGGATGATAGCTACTGAAGTAGAGACAATTGTTCATAAATATATCCTTTCTAAAGATGTTACTTTCAAACATCTGTAATTCAACATTCATTTTTAACTTCTTCTTCTGACTTTTCCCAGTTAGGGGTTGCCACAGTGGATCACCTGTCTGCTCATGATTGGCAGTGGAGTTTTATGGTGTCGAGTTGCCAGCCCGGTGCCCAACCTTCCACAGCAGGCACACACACGCACACACTCATGCTTAGGGCCAATTTAGAGTGTCCAATCCACCTACAGCATGTCTTTGGGATGTGGGAGGAAACCCACACGGGAGGACATGCAGACTCTGCACAGAAGGCAACCCAGCCAAGGATCGAACCAGAGAACCTCTTGCTGTGAGGTGGTAACGCTCACCGCTGCACCTCCGTGGCTGCCCCAACATTCATTTTTAACTGCAACATCCAAAAGGTTGACTACAGTACCTCTGCCACTAATAGTGAACCATAACCAAAGTAAACTTTAATTAATATTCCCAACAAACTGGATCAATATCTCTTCTGTGCCTCCCCAGATGAAAAAATATATAGTATATGTACCTCCTGTAAAGTTTAACATACTTAAAGAAATAGACAGTGTAAGCATTATCGTAAATTTTATTTAGTGTTTTGGAACAGATCAACACTGAAAGTTCTGTTTTTAATTGCAACAACATCCTTTACGCTAAAGAATGTAAATGGGAGATATTTGTAGGGTATGACCGTTTTCCGGAGCTCAATGGAAATATTAATCTAAAGAGTATTCTTAAACTGAAGTTAACTTAATGATTTATTTAAAATTATAAATATTATAAGATGTTATGTTCTGTGAAATTTTGTTGTAATTTCACTTTAATTGTAGCTACCATCTTTGTGAATGGATGCCTGCCTTATGTTATTACATAAATGGAGGATGGACTTCTGTAGTATTTAAACTAATTATTTTGTTAGTGCTTTTGTTTTCTAGTGAAGTTCTGTCATTTAAAATGGAATGAAAGCATTAATATTTTGTTTTTGCAGTTCTTGCCTCATACCATCTGTTTGCTTTTTAGCCTGCAGACAAACATTGTTGTTGTTTTTTAGTTACCATTATCTTTGCTTTGAGGTGGTTGTTTGCAAATTCCTAATGCTTGTCTACCAATATGGCTTCTTTTGCTATGGCTGGATAAGGTAACAGTGACTGCATTACCCTTCCCCTCCTCTGGACAGTTAAGTCCTAACAGTGGAAATAATCACACTTTGGCTTTGACTGTTCATTCATCGCCTCAGAATTTAAAAATTCTAAGTCAGACTTTTTTGTCAGCAGTTGATACAGTGAATGGGCTGCTGACAAAACTCTGTACAAATGGTAACACTGAAGTGAATTTGTTTAGCAATGGAGAGTGCTGTGGTTTTAATTTATCAGGTATTAGTTTCATGTTAACTTCTTCAAGGACTGGTTTTAATTTAAGGAACACTAGTGTTACTGCAGCTTCTTCAAGGAATGGGTCTTGGTCCAGTGATTCCATGCTTGTTGTACAAAAACATTCTAACAGTTTTGATGTGGTACATAATTTTGCTGATGGTCTCTGCACCAACACCTTTTCAAATAATATAATTCTCACTCAAAGTACCAATGTTTACAGTGGGGAGTTTATGGACACGAACTGTAAGTCTTTGATTTTCAGTTTGGAAAATAAGGTAGTTAAACTAAAGTCACTTGAATATGATAATCACTACCTTGAAAGATGTACAGAATTGTTGCAAGTGCCCTTAGGGTTAAGGGTATACAAATTTCCAGACCATGTTAACTATACAGATAGTATTTATAATAAATTAGTGGGGATTTACAATAAAGCTGGATTGAAGACTATGTGATGCTTAATATAATTTAACTAGTTTAGAATTCTTCATTTGAAGGATGAAGTACATCAGTTGAATGATTTTTTTTATTAAACCCAATGCTTTTCATCTACATTGAAAATTGTATGACAACATTTCTATTAAGGTGGACCAGCACGTAGCCACTTTGGTTCAATGTAAAAAGAAAATTTTGGATCAGGATGCTGTAGCATACGATAATGATAGAACGTATGTTATTAAAACTAAGAACATCAGTACTACTACTGGTGCCACAGCGACTGGTGTAGTGATGGTCAGTAATGGTAATAACCAATTGAATGACTTTAGAGGAAATGATGGTTTGAACAAAACTACTAGTACCACCTCTGGTTCCAATAATGAGAGTCTTGCCTCCTCGAACACTGGCAATATTACTAATGAATCTACCACTGCTTCCATAGCATCACATTCTGTACCCCAGCTGGGGTGCCTTCTTTGTGGTCTCTGCATGTTGTCCCTGCATTCCTATGGGTTTCCTTAAGGTGCTCTGGTTTCCTCCGACATTACAAAATGTGCTTGGAGCATTCTCCCCAGGCGTCCACTGAAAAGTAGTTTGTTCCAAGTCAGACTTTCCAGGTAAACAAATGTTAAATAAATAAAGTATTTGGATAGTATTCTTAACCCCATTGCACAAAGAAGTAAGTTCTTTCTTAAAGACTTCTGGTAATTTTTAAACATGTTGAAAGAATATGACTTCACTGGTGAGGAAGTCTTTTAAGGGACTACTAATGTTAATTCATTGTAGGCCAGTATTGATCAAGAGGATGGGTTAGTATTTATTAGTTTATACTTGCAGAAAATATGTAACATGGATATAATCAACGTCAATATTATAACTAGTTTAATGGACGTAGTTCTTAGGAATATTTGTTTCCTATTCAATAATCACGTTTACCAACAACTTATTGGGGTGGCAATGGAGGCAACTACCTCCATATTAAAACAAAATAAAAATCCAAGTGATTGTTCATCTCACTGACCAATAACTTTGTTAAATCTGTCTTAATATTTGCTGACAGAATAAAGCAATACTTACCACAGTGAACAGGCAATGATCAAATTGGTTATACTAAGAGACAAACACGGGGCATTATAAAACATATTAAAAGACAAACACGGGGCATTATAAAACATATATCTCATTAGCTATTCAGATAATACTGATGAAGAACTAGCACTATTTAGTTTAGATGTTATAAAACCTTTCAACACAATCAGTTGGGATTGTTTATTTATTTATGGCATTAGATATACATGGAGTCTCTAAAACAGTTATGAATCTATTGCAAATGTTATATAATGACAATAAAACACATATTAAAACCGGTCCCTTAATGTCAAGAATGATAGATAATCAGGAAAAGCACTGTCCATATCACATACACTGTTTGCCTTGGTAAGAAACACCAGCAAATGTAAGAAATAATTTTCAAATTAAAGGTCTTCAAGTAACTATCAATCAAAATATTGTAAGCTGCAGATGATATTCGTTTAACATTTACTAGATACTGATTCTTCATGTAGTACAATTCAGAAAATAAGTACAAACTTTAACAAGATATCTGGTTTTAATTACAATGATAGTAAAATTAAATAATTATGAATCCTGAAAAAAATTACAGGCTAAAATTTAAAGAAATATAAATTGTATATGATGAGTGAACACTGAATACTTAGGAATAAGTCATAATTAGGAATGACTATTAAAATTAATACTCAACAAATATTACAAGTAAACTCCAAATAAGCTTATGCAATACTTTAATAAAGTGAACAAATTCTTATTTACATTTGGCAATACATTTTTTTCTTAATAAAAATACTTTGTTGCCAAAAATTATATGTTTTACAAACTATGGCTTAATTTTCTGCTAAAACTCAAATAAAACTGATACATTATTAATAGATTTTAATGGTAAAGTTAATAAATCTAGGATAGTTTTGAGAATCACACTAGAAAAAATAGGATACAAGGAGAGTGGGCTTTCCCAAAATAATATCTTAAAAATGTATTCCGAATTAAAATTATAGCATGCTATTTATTGAGTAGTTACCAAGTTAATTCCAAAAATGCTTTTAAAACATTACATGATCAATAAAACTAAATTAAATCATATGTTAATAGATAACATGTTCTGGCTTATAATCCCAATTAAACTCAATATAACACATACAGATTTCTTGAATAAAATTACAGCAATAACATTTTTAAAATATTCAAAAACTCAATATACATACGTTGTTTAAAAACTAAATTTTTATTACATGCTCACTATGTATTAATAAAGGTGTATAAGAACCCTGTAAATGAAAACAACGTATCAAACTTTTATGGGGAAAATATATTTGGTACAATTATATTGAAAACACAAAAATAAAGACTAATGGAAAAATATTAGAAGAATAAGATTGAGTTGAGACAGAATGGGTTGGAAAAAATCAATAAGAGATTATTTCATGAAAGTAATCAATGTTTTAAAGGCACAGACATATACTACTTTAAACTCCGAATATATCACCAATACAACATTCTGATAAATGAACAAGTTATATTATCAAAATTAGATAAAACAGAGACCAGAAAACAAATACTTCTGAATATTATATTGGATACAATACAATCAAGCTTTTCTGATACATTACCCTACTGGAGGATGAAGACTGAACTCTCAAGCTTCAGTTGTCTGAAGTGCAACCTGCTGACAAATGGAATTCCTGTACAGGAAATAATTGTTTTGAGTAGCACCAGCAGTGATGCTCTTTCTGGGGGAGTCTCCCCCTGGTTCAATTTGGCATGACTGTGGAGTTGATGTAGATATGTTTGGGGTATGGTGGTTTTCCTTGTGCATAAAACACTTAAATGATTTTTTTGGGGGGGAGGCTATTTTTTTCAGCAGTGGAGGGATTCTGATCCTCCATGCATTTGCTTTTTTCAAATCACAGTGGAATTCTTTTAAAGATAAAACTCATGCCAAAATCCACAAACTGAATAACTTCCTCTGTGTTCTGTAAAGTGGCTACTTTGAATTCTTAACTAGAACCATTTACATACCTGGCAAAAGAGCCAAGATAAACAAGGAAGAAATGGAAATTGTAGATTTATTTTTTTATTTTACATTTGTTGACCGGGAAAATCCCACTGGATATATGTCCATTTTCAGCAGAGGCCCGGTGAGAAAAGCTCTACATACAATACTAAGCAATTGTCTAAACAAATTTGAGAGACTCAGACTAATAAAACTCAAATTACAGTTACATTTAAAACATACTTAAAAACAGATTATTTACAAGTCCAGTCATAGAACATAACATAGCAAGGCTAGTGATTTGTTGCCAGGGCTAACAAATTCGTTAGGAAGAGTTCTAAGAGAGAGAAAGAAAGCAAGAGGAATCCAGTAATATAGACTTTAAAGTGATCGGTCAAGAGGAGACCGTGTCAGTCAGGATTTGAGCATGGGCATAGCCATTGCGATTTTAGGAAGATTCTAAGTTGTTTTTTGAAGAGTGGAGTGGATGTCTGGGATGTTAGTTCTCTTGGAAGCTTGTTCCAAGAGTTGCCAATAGAGTTAGTAAACAGGCAGTCCCCAGATCTGTTGTTGGATTTTAGGGTAGAGACTGCAGATCGTAAGGTTAAAAGATTTTGATAGGGGCTAATAAGGTTTCTGAGTATGGGAGTATTTGAGGGATGATGCAGGATCTTGTGAGTGATTATGAGTTGCTGAAAAAGAAACTATGTTTGCAGTTCTAGCCATCCAAGTAGTTTGAGGTTATTGCAGTGGTGGTTACGATATAGGGCATCAGTGGCAAATCTGGCTATGTTGTTGTAAGATGTTGCCAACTTATTGATATTGCTTTTGGAGAGGTTTGTATAAATTGGGGAGGCATAGAGGAGGGTAGAGATTAGATGAGTTTGTGTAACAGTAGTCCTGGCTGAAGGTGTGAGAAAGGGTTTAATTCAGTAAAGGGAACCAAGTTTTCTATTAACTGGTTTGATAGTTAGGTTGATATGTGTATCAAAGTTAAGATTATGATCAATTGTTACCCCTAAAAGTTTGGTGGTTATATCAGGGGCTATTTTGGTGCCATTTTTAGATACAACCGTGAAGTTTATGGGGGGGGGGGATTTTTGAGTGGAGGTGAACAAAAGTAATTTTTGGGGGGGGTTCAATAGGAGACAGTGTTGATGG
The DNA here is from genome assembly GCF_019279795.1 of Protopterus annectens. Classification (NCBI taxonomy): domain Eukaryota; kingdom Metazoa; phylum Chordata; order Ceratodontiformes; family Protopteridae; genus Protopterus; species Protopterus annectens. Next base: position 1,846,266,908 of record NC_056732.1, on the reverse strand, counting down.
AACCCGTTTTCTACTAAGGAAAATATTTTTTGCATCCTAGACTTGAAGTTGGGAAGGCGAGGAGGCGGCACAGATTAAGGTTCAGTCATCGGCATATTGTATACAGGTGGTTTGTGGAAGGGAGGTTGTCAGGTCATTAATGAAAATAGTAAAGATGAGTGGTCCCAAAATCGATCCTTGTGGGACTCCGAGCGTGTCTTCTAGATGTAAAAATATACTGAAACCAGACTAGAAAAAAATCGTCTATAAAATCCCTTACTATTAAAGAATATTAAAAAGAAAGTCAAGTGTTTTGTCAAGCTCTGAGCAGTGTTGTTTTACACGATACTCATGTTTCTGAGTACTTAAATAGTAATAAGTATATTTTTTATTGTCTATAAAAGCCAAAGCAAGAAAAATAATAACTAAAATTTCATTCAAATAAAACAAATCTAAATTTTTAGATTACTTGTACCTTGTGCAGAATGTGAAAAATATGTCATTATTTTAAATGCCAAAAACACTCAACAGGATATAAAATCTCATCTCTGGCCAAAGATTTCATCTGTTTTTAGACATATATCCTTGTCCCACTACCACCTAAACTAGTCTATCTCCTCTTCCCCTTGCCCCCTCAGCTCCAACTACTCATTTAAGGTCTTTATAATAGTCTACCAACCTTGAATTTCTCTCTGATGGTAACTGTTAGACAGAATCTAACTTTTATATTATATTTTATATATAATATAAATGGTCGACATGGGCATACTGAGACAGTGTAGCAACTGCCTCATGTTCATGGACAGTCCCCTTCTCCTAGCATATAATTCTTCTACTTGAGAGAGATGCATCTACATCAGTAAGCTGGAATACATGCTCTCTCACAACAGTCAGTATGCCTGACAAAGAGGAGATTGCCAGCACAAACACCATACCACCAAGTCATACACCCACCTATGCAGAGGCCCTCAACAAAAACTTACTTAAGCAACACAGCCCCCAAAACACACTCACAAACATTCCACACACAACACCAATCACATCACACAGTGTAGACAACAAACTAGTGTCTCACAAATACAGCCCATTAGGCAGAACAATAAACCACACATACTAGTCATTGGTGACTCAATAGTGAGACACACTGATGTCCCCATCACCAAGCTCAACAAGGAGAAGGTCATGGTCAGATGTTTGTCAGGGTCTAGAATCCACTGCATCACACATGCACTTAAGTCTCTCTACAACAGGTACAAGTATGACTCTGTCATTGTCCATGTTGGTGTGATTGACTTGAGATGTACCTCCCTGAACTATATGAAGAGGGACATGATTGAGCTCTCAGAGTATGTGCTCCAGTTAGGTACGACCCTAGCCCTTAACAGCATCCTACCTTCACCAAGAATGATACTACAATACCAACAAAAAATGATTAACTTCAATAATTGGCTTAGCTTCTGGTGTCTTTACAAGGGGATCCAGTATCTGTCTGCCTGAGATGACATGGTTGACAGGCCTCGATGCTTTGCCAGAGATGGCCTCCACCTGTCACCCTTGGGGTTCCAGATCTTGCCTCATCCATTGTGCCTTTTTTAGGCTATGCCCCAAAGACAAATCTTCCAACGTAAAAGATCTGTCAAAAAACAAATTGAAGGTCATGCTGCTCAATGCTAGGAGTCTTAATCTGAAAATGCACTCACTGGAAGGACCCCTCACACTGGAAGATGATGATGTCTGTGCAGACATGGAAACTTTGTTCAGTGCTGCAGAGTGCACCCCTGCCTTACCAGGCTATACCTCATTCCACACTTTCCAACCCCCAAATGAGGTCAGAAAGACTAAAGGTGATGGAGTCTTAATCTTCATTAAGGACAGGCACACCTCCAGACTGGTTTACCAACATGACGCACTGGAATTACTCCAGGTGTAACTGACAGTTGACAAGACACCCATCCAGCTTATAGCCAGCTATAGACACCCCACTCCATGTCTCAGGACACCCACTCCTCCTACCTGGACCTACTTGACTCCATCATGGTACCCTCTAACATACTGATCCTTGGTGACATCAAATACCCCACCACAGACTGGGTGAACTATTCCTGCACTAATGCACTCACCCAATGATTCCTTAACTTCATGAATACTACTGCACTAGACCAGCTGGTCTCGTCCCCCACAAGGGGAGATAACATACTGGACTTTGTTCTCACCAACATGGCTGACTGCTACACCACTCCCATAGTATGTTCGTCCCTGGTGAGATGAGATCATCGGTCTGTCTCATTCGAAATTTGTAACCCAGCCAACTCCTACCCAGCCGTAACCAGGCTAAAAAACATCTCAAAAACTGACTACAACCTCATAAGGGAGGCTATCAGCAGTTTTACAACACTGCCACCCTCCAATGATGCAAACAACTATGCTGAACAGTACGCCAGTGCAGTATACAAGCACCTGTACAACTGCATAGACTCAGCCATACCCAACAGAACTAAAACCTGCTCTTCAAGGAAACACAAACCTGCCTGGTGGACATCCTCTATCAACAGGATTTACAACAAAAGGAAGAAACAGTTGTCCAAGGGTAAAAAAGATCAAATTCCAAATTGGAAAAACTCCCTCCTCCACCTCAACAAGCAAATTAGATCCTCCTCCACCTCAACAAGCAAATTAGATCACTAGTGAAAAACTCCAAAGCCAATTATGAGCTGAAACTAGCCTCCAAAACAAAGGGAAACCACAAGTCCTTCTTCAGTTACATTAGGAACCTCCATGGCAAAGCCCAAGTTTGTTCCGAACTACCACTTATTAGTACCACTTACACTGATCCCGCTGACTTAGCCAACCTGCTAGCTGATAGGTTTAGCGCAAACTTCATCCCTTTATTGCCCCCAAAGGCCCTGTTGACATCCCCGATACTTATAACACACCTCACATCTCTGTAGATCAAGTGTTAAAGGCCCTATCCAAGGTAAAGAACACAGCTTCCATGGATATGATATTATCCCAGGCTGTAGTTTGCACCATCTCCAGCAAGAACTAGCTTCGCCATTGAGTACCCTATTCAACCACAGCCTAATTACAGACTTCATTCCAGCAGAGTGGAGAACCACCATTGTCATCCCCTTGCACAAAGGTGGCACTACTACTGACCAGGGAAACTATAACCCCCATTAGCTTGGCAAATCTGATCTGTAAATCCATGGAGCATATTATTACGGATCTCATAAACAAGGACATAGGCAATCTCTAACCACTCAACCCCACTCAACTCAGACTCATCAAGAGCATATCTTGCCTATTGAACCTAGTTGACTTCTTTAAGACTGTCACCAAAGCCATAGATGAGGGAAAGTCAGTACATACAACTTACCTTGACCTGGCCAAGGCCTTTGACATAATCCCCCACTCTGGCATCATCAAAAAGCTAGCACAACTTGGTATTAATCCCTATCTTGTCAGATGGATGGCCAACTGGCTCACATATAGGAACTACAAGGCCAAAATAGGCACTGCCATCTCCGACAGCAGACCTGTCACTAGTGGTGTTCCCCAGGGATTGGTCCTGGGAACCCTACTGCTTGGCATCTATTTCTCAGAGGTCCAGGCAAAGACAAAGGGCCTGTGGCTGACCAAGTTTGCGGATAACTATAAGTTGGGTGCTGTCACCGACTCCCAAAATGATGTTAAGATACTGAAAGAGGGTCTCACAGCTACAAATAACTAGTGCCAAAGTCATGGCCTTAAGTTAAATGCAAAAAAAAATATTACCATACCATTTAGTAAAAATATGCCCCCCTACTGATTATGACATCAACGGCAACCACCTAAGCACACAACCTGTGGTGACAGACCTGGGTACTCAGGTTGACAACAATCTCACATTCGACCATCACATGGTGACGGTGGTCAGAAAAGCCTTTTACTTGGTTCAGCTCATAAGTAAAGGGATTGCATCCAGAAAAAAGGAGGTTATTACCTCTGTGTACTCCTCCCTTATTAGACCTATAACTGAGTATAACGCCCTGTTTGGTATGTACCTCTCCAAACATCTGCACCAACTGGAAAGGCCACAGAAACACCTCACAAAGAATCCATGGCCTCCAACACCTGTCCTATGTGGAAAGGCTCAAATCACTATCACTCTACACAGTTTCATAAATTCTGAAGAAGTCTGTATAATAAAGACGAAACTTAGGTCAAATTCGTGTATCTGGTCTGTATATTTGACTCTACGGTCTCTGGTCAACAGGGTCCTTCCTGGTGTTTTCTGTCAACTTGTTAATAGTTTGGATTGGTATCTTCCTTACAGTTTCATACAGATTGCTCAGAGGTGATCTGTGTCTTGCCTCCAAAACAATATCGGACCCTGCCCTACTAGAGATGCTCTATATCCGTAAGTTTAAATCCTCTCACATTACCCACTTGATAGGCCTAAATCTAATATGTGACATCAACAAAACCTGCTGGAGAAACTGATTTGTCTCCCAGAGGCTGCCCTGTCTCTGGAATAGACTTCCCATACATGTCAAACAGAGTACCTCGCTGACCCTCCAAGTGTAACCTTGATGAGTGAATAGGAAACCAAAAATTTGTCCCAGGGGTTCCACCTTTGTCCCTCATTGACAGGGGTGGCAGGTGCTGAGTGAGCCTTCTTTTTTGGGGATAAACACTCGGCTAACCTTTTAAAGACCCAGGGCCATTAGTCTAGTAACCTGCTATGACCTTATGATCCTATATACTTAATATGTACCATGGCTGTTTAAACCCTCAGTATTACTCTTGTATTCTAACATGTTCATTTATAAGTTGTATTCTGTTTCTCCTTTGTATATGCACTTGTATATTACTGCTGTATGATGTTTTGTTTTTTGTATTTGTTTATCAGTGGAGCTTTTCTCCTCAGGTCTCTGCTGAAAAAGGGCTCTGCAGCCCAGTTGGACTAAGTCAGTTAACAAATGTCAAGTAAAATAAAATAAAATAAAATAAAATACATGATGTTGATGCCTCCCTGAGTAAATAAAAAGTACAGTTGTGTACACTTACCATAAATGTAGATGTTCGAGTGTATTCACTGTTGCAGTCATTACATTTGGGTTATCCTGCTGGCAGGTTGCCCTCAGTCTGCCTGAATTCCAAAGTCTTGGGTCCTGTGTCAGTTGCTGTCACCTCTTCCCTGACGTCAGGTCATCAGGGGTATAAAAGATGCAGCCGACGCCATTTTATTCAGTTTTTCTTGCCCCAGATGTCAGGTGCCCCCAAAAGGGTAGGCTAAAGTTATGTAAATAAAACATACATGCACCAAAATAAGTTTTACTTTCATCTATAAGCAAATACACCACCTAGGTTGTATAGATTAGAGAAGTAAAGATAAGTTCCAGCAAAAATAAGGGGGATGGTGGTTGACTGCAACAGTGAATACACTCGGACATCTACATTTATGGTAAGTGTACACAACTGTACTATGTTCTTCGTGTTTCACTGTTGCAGTCATTACATTTGGGTTGAGTCCCAAAGCTATGGTTGGGGGGCTGGAGCTAAATAGCATTAGGAGCGGCTATGAGGCCCTGCAGAACTGCAGTGGCAAAGCCTGCCCTGGATTTAGAGTAAAGAGGCAGATTGTAATGCTTTGTAAAGGTATGCACTGAACTCCAAGTAACAGCCTCTAAGATGTCTTTGGGTGGTACTCCCCTGAGAAAGGCTGCAGAAGTGGCTGCAGCTCTGGTTGAATGTGGCCTAATGCCCTTAGGCACTGGTTTGCCATGCTGTGAGTAGCAGAAATGAATGCAGTGACCTATCCACTTTGAAATAATCTGCGTGGAGATAGCCTTTCCTTGTGATGCTGTGGCATATGCCACTAGTAATTGTTCTGTTTTTCTGAAAACTTTTGTTTTGTCCAAGTAGAATCTAAGTTGTCTGTGTACGTCCAAAGAATGCAGAATTTTCTCCCCCTTGTTCTGTGGATTTGGATAAAAAGTTGGCAAATGAATTGTTTGGTTAAGGGCTACACTGGATACCACCTTAGGCATAAATGTAGGGTTTGTTCTCAGAGAGACCTTGTCTAGATAAAAAATGATAAAGGGTTCCACAGCCATGAGAGACTGTAGCTCTGAAACTCGTCTTGCAGAAGTTATTGCTAGGAGCAGAGCTGTTTTCCAAGATAAGAAACTTATATCCGCAGTAGCAGCTGGCTCAAAAGGAGGCAAGGTGAGTTTTTCCAAAACATAATTGAGGTCCCATGCAGGTATTGGTGTTCTCCTTGGATGCCTTAAGTTTTTGGCTCCTCTGAGGTACTGCCTTAATAAAGGATGAGAAAAGAGTGGTGGCTCTGTATTGTAATGAGCTGAAATGGCAGAAGCATGGATTTTAATTGATGAAAAAGATAGGCCTTTGTCCAGCATCTCAGTTAAGTATTGCAAAATCTGAGGAATATTTGGGACAGCTGTATCAGTTCCTTGAGCTTGGTTCCAGATGCAAAATCTCTTCCATTTCCCAGCATAGGATTTTCTAGTACTAGGCCTTCTGGCTTCTAATATGACATCCATCACAGCTTTACTGAGAGGTGAGGTTTGTATGGCTACATTATCTGCCATGCTGCCAGATTTAGGGTCCTGAGTTGGCTGTGCAGAATCTGATTGTTTTGCTGGGACAGTAGATGAGGTATTTGAGGTAAGGTCCAGACTGGACATTGGGACAAGTTCCTTAAGATCGGATACCAGTACTGGCGTGGCCAGTCTGGGGCAATCAGAATAATTTTTGGCTTCTCCTGCCTGACCTTTACGAGTACTTTGGGGAGGAGAGGCAGTGGAGGAAAGGCATATACTGACAGGTTTGTCCAGTTGAAAGATAAGGCGTCCACTTTCCAAGCTTGTATGTGATAAGTCCTTGCGCAGAATCTTTTTAGTTGATTGTTTTGAGGGGAGGCAAATAGATCTATGTCCGGACATCCCCATTTCTTTGTTATCATGCTGAGGACTTGTGGATACAGGTGCCACTCGTGGGGGTCCATGAGGTTTCTGCTTAGTTCGTCTGCCAGAGTATTTTCCTTTCCTGGCAGGAATTGTGCCTGCAGATGAACTTGGTAAGTCAATGCTGTGTCCCACAAAGCCATGGCTAGTCTGCACAGGGGATAAGAATGAGTGCCCCCCCCTGCTTGTTTATGTACCACATGACCGTGGTGTTGTCTGTCTTTATCAGTAGTTGTCCCGGATAAAGTAGGTCCTTGAAGGCTGTCAGGGCATTTTGAACAGCTAGCATCTCTTTTTGATTGATACGTAGATGCTTTTGGTTTGTGGACCAGGTGCCCTGAATGCCTCTTCCTGCCATGTGTGCCCCCCAGGCATAACCTGATGCATCCGTCGTTAGGCTCTGCCTGGCTGGGGGTAGTATGAATGGCTGTCCCTTATTTTGGTGACAAGCCTTTGCCCACCATCGAAATTCCTGTTGCAGGCAGGCAATTAGAGTAATCATTGTTTCCAGACTGTGGCAATGTTGTGTCCAAACACTTTTTAGGTACCATTGAATTTTCCTCATATGCAGTCTTGCATATGGAATTAGTAAGATGCAGGATGCCATGAAGCCCAAAGCCTGCAGAATTTTTCTTGCAGATAACTGGGGCTTTGTTGCCATTTCCTTGAAATAGGTAGTCAGTTGCCTTTGTTTGTCTGGAGTGAGATAAGCCATCTGGGCAGTTGTATTTAAGCTTGCACCCAGGAATATTATCTCTTGAGAGGGTACTAGTTTTGATTTTTTTTTGTTGACTGTGTACCCTAGGCATGTTAAAAGTCTTGTCACAAACGTCAGATGCTGTAGTAGAATGCCCTTGTTCTCTGCTTGTATGAGGCAGTCATCCAAGTAAGGATATATTTGTATTCCTCTTTGTCTGCAGTAAGCAATTACTGGTGCCAGGCACTTTGTGAAGACCCTGGGTACAGTAGATAAGCCAAAGGGCAGTGCAGCGAATTGGTAATGCTTTGTGCCAGCCTTGAATCTGAGGTATCTTCTGCATGTTTGTCTGATTGGGACATGCAGGTATGCCTCTTTTAGGTCTAAAGTCACGAGCCAAGCCTTGCTGCCCAGCATGGGCAGAAGCTGCTGTAAGGTCAACATCTTGAATTTTGGTATATCCAGGAAAGTGTTTAGAATAGATAGGTCCAGTATTGGTCTCCATGCTTTGTCCTTTCTGGGTACCAAGAACAGTCTTGAGTAAAATCCTTGTCCCTACTCTTGCTGTGGCACTTGTTGAATAGCCCTTATGTCCATGAGAGCTGCGACTTGTTTTTGAGCCTCTGCCTATTGATTTTTTGGCAGGTCTGGCCAACCATTTGCCCTTGACAGGGTATGGAAATGAAACTTGTAGCCTTGTGACACTATGTCTAGAACCCATTTGTCCTGGGTTATAATGTGCCAATTTTGAGAAAAAAGTGCTAATTTTCCCCCTAAGGGTGCTGCCAGAAGATAAGTGCTTGGTGCAGGCAGGGGGAAGTCATTGGGACTGTTTCCTGTATGATTGTGATTTGTCCTCTCCACCTTTGGAGGTAGAAGCACTCCACTGCTTAGACCTGTAGGATCCTTGCGGCTGCGATCTGCCTCTAGGGCATCTGGATCTGCCCCTTTGAGGCCTGTCCGAAACTGGAAAGGACCAATTCTTTGTAGGCCAGTGTCTGCTAAATCTAGGTGGCTGTACCTGTAAGAAATCCTTGACCATTTGCATAGATTTAGCTTTGTCCTCCATTTTCTTTAACACCTCTTCAGCCTTAACACCAAATGAGGTATCATGTTGTAAAGGAGCATCTAATAATTTTGCTTTAACATGGTCAGGCAGATTTTGTTCCTTTAACCAAGCATGCCTCCTAATGACAGAACCTATAACAGCGGCCCTGCAGGAGGCCTCTAGAGAATCAAACCCACATTGCAAAGTATGCTTTCCAACTTGTTCAGCTGCATGCAATAAATCCTGCATTTCTTTGTTTTCTGCACATTCAGAATTTGCCATCATTTTCTGTTTAAGCAGTGTCATGATATATTGTTGGTATTTGAGCATATGAAACTGGCAATTTAAGGCCCTTATAGCCAAAGTACTAGATGTGTAAATCTTTTTTCCCCATCTATCCAGAGCCCTAGAATCCCTGTCAGAGGTGGTAGGGTTTTTAGCAGTAGTAGCCTTGACCCCTTTTGAACCCTGAGAAATAGTTTATGGGTCTGCAGTAGGGTTTTTGAAAAGGAATTTATGAGAGTCAGGGAACCTGTAGTATCTGTTCGGCTTAGCAGGAGCTGGAGGTAAGGAGTCAGGTGTCAGACTAGACTCCGAAAACACATCATCTACAATGTCCAACACAGGTGGAATAGCTAGAGGCCTGTGTTGAGGTAGTAAAAGGAAGTCTCTGAGCCTTTTCTTAGATTCTGAAAAATCTTGGCTCTCCCAGTGGAAATGCTCCCTCATGGTATGCAAAGTTTCCCCAAAAGAGTAGTCCTCAGGAGGAGAAGCTGAAGGAATTGATTCTTCAGCATCAGAATCCTCATAGGGGAGAAGAGAATATTCCTGATCAGAAGAGGAATCAGAAGAAATGGAAACCTGATCTGAAGATTCATAGTCTGTCTCTTGCCTAGGCCTCTTATCAGGAGGGGGATGGGAACCCCTGATCAAGGTAATCAAGTCTTCGGCCATTTTGAGCATCTGTTTTTTGGGCATGGAGGCCTGTCCTTGTGGCTGGTGAACTTGATTCTTTGCCTTTAAAGGTGTTTTAGTCTTTGTCTTTGGAGTCGGTTTAATATGTAATTGTTTAGGTCTGAATACACCCTCAGAAGCCGATGCCTGCTCAGCGGCTCCGGACCCATCTGAGGGAATAATTTCCAATACCTTGAGTTTCTTGCGGCCTGGCCAACTCCACGTGGGAGTCGGTAGCAGCCTGTGACTCTAAAGTAGCGGGTGTCAGGGGCTGCGAAAGCGCCTCACTGAGAACTGGTGAACCGGCGACTTGCTTAGGAGAAGCTTCGTCGTCGGTTTTGGACCTCGGTTGCCTGTCTTTTTCTTTTTCTTTGCATTTTTTGTGTACTCTGGTAGCTGGATGGCTATCTGACGACATTGTATAATTGAATCTTCGTCCAAAATAGCTTAATGCAAAATCGTACTGATGCTTAATAGTACGTTGGTTAAATCTAGCACAGAACTGACAACTAGCAACATCGCGGTCAGGGCCTAGGCAAGGAATACAGTAAGAATGAAAGTCCTTATGAGGTATTTGCTTTCCACAAGAAATACAATTATTAACTTTTTCTGACATTGGACTGGAGCAAGAAAAAAGTTTCCCCAACGGGGTACTTAGCTTTTAATGAAGACTTCAGATCTGAAACTCGAACACAAAAATCTCAGGAGTCGCCAACCGCACTTGCGAACTGTTTCTGCACCGCTGCAAGAAAGACTGAATAAAATGGCGTCGGCTGCATCTTTTATACCCCCGACGACCTGATGTCAGGGAAGAGGTGACAGCAACTGATGCAGGACCCAAGACTTTGGAATTCAGGCTGACTGAGGGCAACCTGCCAGCAGGATAACCCAAATGTAATGACTGCAACAGTGAAACACGAAGAACATCTAATAACATCTGTACTTGTCTGAATGAAACAATATTTTTACAGCAGGAAAAACAAATTAAAAATGAACTTGCACTAAGTGTAAATAGTTATAGCTGGGTAATATCTTCTAGGAAAACAGCTAAAAATTGAGACGATTGTATTTGTTATTTTATGCATTAATACAGAGTACCTTATTTTGTATACTACGTGAATGAAATATAATGGAAATGAGACGTGATACCTCAGTCAATAGAAACTATTTTATAAAGCTATAAGTTGTCAGTTCATTACAAAGTCCACAATAAATTTACCTATGAGTAAGATTTAAGTTGATTATGTTAGAAATCCAAGGCACTAACATTTACGTCCATTTTACAGGTGCAATATCAGTTGTTTGGTAAAACAGGAAAATGTAGGAAGCTGACAAAGTGTATACCCATACTTTTATACATTTATTAATTGGCTATGCCCACTGGACAAACATGCGCACTTTTCTAGGGTGACCCAGGAGCAATGTATGGTCAAGTGAGGTGCTCAGAGTCACACAGTAGGCAACAGCAGGTGAAAGAAATCAAATTCTGTATCCCTGACAAGGCAGCAGCTCATTAACAGCTCAGAATCTTCATCCTCTGTGCTAACTGCTAGACCAATAAACACAAAATCACCACATTTTATACAGAGAAGATTTCCATACAGTGCCACATAAGTGAGAGAAATCTCTGTCAGTGGAAACAAATGTAAAACTTATGTTAAGAATTAGAGGAGTGGAAGATGAAAGGTCCAAGTGAATTAGAACAGTGTGTCACAGCTGGTGGTCTGCATACAGGAATCCATAAAGAGAGGTTTATAAAATGAATGTCTACAAGACAAGTAAATCAAAGGAGAATTGGCAGCCAATTGGCTTGATTGCAAGGCAATGATGAAGGTTCCTGCTGGCTCCAGTGATAAAAAGACAGATACAGTTTAGTTTCTGTAGTTTTTTGGAAGTAGAGGAGTCAATGATACGTGAAGAGCATTCAAGGGTGGGTAACAGTATATCCTTGACAAGTGTCAGCCTGCCATGCTTACTTAGGAGATTATTAATATAATTACATGTATGAAGTATAAAAATAACTTTACTTCCAACATGGAGATGCGAGTGAGCATGACAAATGGATTGAGTCAAATCCCAAGATATTTTATAGATTTTTCAACAGTTGCAGTAGGTACAATCAGGTCAACTGAGGCCCCAGTTGTCAAGACACATGCCAAGGTGCATTGAAGATCCAAAGCCATTGTGTTTTCCTCTGAGAGAGTTTCATATGGTGTTTCCAGAGATGTCAGATTTCCAGATAACAATGTCATCTGCATAATATCTCAAGTATTTTGGAACATAGTGGAGTTAATACAGATCATAAAAGCAACAGAAACAACCAAAAAGAAGTAAAACTGGTCCATTTTGGATAAACATCTTTGAAGACTTTGTTGAACATAAAGATGCCAAATGGACAGAAGCATTAAAAGAAACAGTAAGAAGGTGTAACATACAGGATAAGAAATGAGAGGAAGTGTTACCTACAGAAATTGAGAAAAATTAAGGAAATCTTCTAAATTCATAAACTCCAGGTCCAGATGCAATACCTAACGTCTGGACAAAATAGCAATGATCTCATATTTACTAATATCCACCTACAATATAAAATGACACAAAAGTACAGTTGTGTACACTTACCACAAATGTAGATGTTCGAGTGTATTCACTGTTGCAGTCATTACATTTGGGTAATCTGCTGGCAGGTTGCCCTTCAGTCGGCCTGATTAACAAAGTCTTGGGTCCTGCATCGGTTGCTGTCCCTTCTTCCATGATGTCAGGTCGTCAGGGGTATGAAACATGCCATTACATCAGTTTTTCTTGCCCCAGACAACAGGTGCCCCCCTAATGGGAAGCAAGTAAATCTAAAAATACAAAGATATACCTCCAACAAAAAAGCAAATACACCAAAAAGTTTTTGAGCAAAGTGAGAGTAGAGGTATAGCCAAAAGAATAAAAGGAGCTGGAGGGGGGGGGGTAACCAGGACTACAGAAGTGAATACACTCAAACATCTACATTTATGGTAAGTGTACACAACTGTACTATGTTCTTCGTGTTTCACTGTTGCAGTCATCACATTTGGGTAGATTCCCAAAGCTAAGGTTGGGAGGAGGAATTTAAATAGAATTAGGACCAGCTATAAGGCCCTGCAAGACTGCAGTGGCAAAACCAGCTCTGGATTTAGAGGAAATTTGCAAATGATAATACTTGGTGAAAGTATGTACAGAACTCCAGGTAGCAGCTTCTAGGATGTCCCTAGTAGGGAAGCCCCTGAGAAAGGCTGTAGAGGTAGATGCAGCCCTGGTTGAATGGGGTCTGATGCCCTGTGGGATAGGTTTTCCATGGTGCTTATATCAGGAAAAGAATGCAGTGGCCTATCCATTTTGAAATGGTTTGTTTGGAAATAGCTTTCCCCTCTGTCCCTGCACCAAATGCCACCAGCAGTTGTTCAGATTTACTTTGAGGTTTAGTCCTGTCCAAGTTGAATCAAAGCTGTCTGTGCACATCTAAAGAGAGCAGTATCTGTTCCCCTTTGTTCTGTGGGTTAGGAAAGAAGGTAGGCAAATTAATGGACTGATTAAGAAGCACACTGGATACCACCTTGGGCATGAAGGAGGGATTGGTTCTGAGGGACACCCTGTCCGCATGAAAGATGATGAAAGGTTCCACCGCCATAAGGGCCTGTAATTCAGATACCCTTCTTGCAGAAGTGATTGTTAAAAGGAAAGCTGTTTTCCAGGAAAGGAATTTTAAATCTGCAGTAGCAGCTGGCTCAAAAGGAGGAAGAGTGAGTTTCTCCAAAACAAAGTTAAGATCTCCTGGGTGGCCTTAAATTTTTTGCCCCTCTGAGGAACTGCTTGAGCAGTGGGTGAGAGAAGGGGGGGGGGCTCTGTGCTATAATGAGATGAAATGGCTGAGGCATGACTTTTGATGGAGGAAAAGGACAAGCCCTTATGAAGCATCTCAGTCAATCAGAGGTAAATTGGGCACTGCTGCACTCATCCCTTGAGATTGGTTCCAGGTACAAAATCATTTCCATTTAGCAACATAAGATTTTCTAGTACTTGGCCTCCTTGCTTCTAAAATGATATCCATCACTGATTTACTGAGAGATGGTAAAGGAGAGATTAGGTAATTATCCAGGCTGCTAGGTTCAGGGTTTGCAGCTGAGGGTGCAGAATCTGGTTCTCCTACTGGAACAACAGGGAAGGAGTCTGAGGCAGGTGCCATGAAGCCAAGCATGACACACTGCACAAGAGTGGGTACCAATGTTGGTGAGGCCAGTCTGGTGCAATTAAAATCATCATTGGCTTGTCTTGTTTGATCTTTAGTAGTACCTTGGAGAGCAGAGGCAGAGGAAGAAAGGCATAAACTGATGGGTTTTTCCAGTTGAAGGATAGAGCATCCACTTTCCAAGCTAGCTTCTGGGGAATCCTTGTGCAAAATTTGTCCAGTTGATGGTTCTGGGGGGAGGCAAACAGGTCTATATCTGGGCTCCCCCATTTGCTTGTCAACATGTTGAAAATCCTTGGTTCCAGTTTCCACTTGTGTGGGTCCATGCGGTTTCTGCTTTGTCCATCTGCAAGTGTATTTAGTTTTTCTGGCAGGAATTGAGCTTGTAGATTCACTTGGTAGCTCAAGGCTGTGTTCCACAATGCCATGGCTAGTCTGCAGAGGGGATAAGAATGTGTACCCCCTGCTTGTTTATGTACCACATGACAGTGGTGTTGTCTGTCTTTACCATTAGTTGTCCTGGAAGAATGTGGTCCTTGAAGGCTGTCAGAGCATTCTGTACAGCTACCATTTCCTTTTGATTTATGTGCAGGTGCATTTGGCTTGGGTTCCATTTGCCCTGAATGCACTTCCCTGCTAGGTGAGCCCCCCATGCATAGTCTGATGCCTCTGTTGTTAAGATTTTAGCGGCAGGAGGTAATGTTAATGGTAGTCCCCGGTTTTGGTGGCAGGCCTCTGCCCACCAAAGGAACTCTAGGCGTAGGCAAGGTATGATAGGAATCCTTGCTTCTAGATCCTGTGAATGTTGACACCATAGGCTTTTTAGATACCATTGTAGTTTCCTCATATGTAGCCTTGCATATGGAATCAGAAGAATGCAGGAGGCCATGAACCTCAAGGCTTGCAGTATTTGCCTTGCAGATAGCTGGATTTTTGTGGCCACTTGTTTGAAGTAGGTTGTCAAATGAATCCGTTTCTCTGGCATGAGGAAAGCCATCTGGGAAGTTGTATTCAAGCTTGCTCCCAGGGATATAATTTGTTGACAGGGTACCAGGTGTGATTTCTTTTCATTTATGGTGAACCTCAGACAGTCAGTACCCTTTGAACAAAGGCCAGATGATTCAAAAGAATGTCCTGGCTTTCTGCCTGAATTAGACAATTGTCCAGGTATGGGTATATTTGAATATTTCTTTGCCTGCAAAATGCAATGACTGGAGCTAGGCACTTTGTGAATACCCTGGGCGCAGTAGATAAGCCAAAGGGCAGTGCCTGCTTTGAAGCATAGGTATCTTCTGCAAGATTCCCTGATAGGGATGTGCAGGTATGCTTCTTTTAAGTCTAGTGTTGCCAACCATGCATCTTTGCCTAGCATAGGAAGCAGCTGGTGAAGAGTCAGCATTTTGAATTCTGGAATCACCAGAAAGGTGTTTAGAGTAGAAAGGTCCAGGATAGGGTGCCATGTATTGCCTTTTCTGAGTACCAGGAAAAGTCTCGAATAGAAACCTTGTCACTTTTCCTCTTCTGGTACCAACTGAATAGCCCCCATGTTTAAGAGAGGGAGTACTTGATTTTGGGCGTCTGCCCACTGATTTGGGGGTAGATCTGGCCACCCGCTTGGTGTAGGTAACGTGTGGAAGTGAAATCTGTATCCTTGGGACACTATATTTAACACCCATTTGTCCTGGGTAATGAGTTCCCAGTTTTTGGCCTGCAGACCAATCTTTCTGCCTAAAGGAGCATTCAGTTGGGAAGTACTTGGAAGTTTTAAAAGCAAATCATTGAGACAGTTTTCCATAGGGGGGAGTCTTACTACTCCCAGATTTGGGTGCGGAAACCCCCCACTGCTTAGTCTTGTGTGTCCCTTGGGACTGAAACCTGGGGTTTCTGCTGTGTCTGGGTTTGGCTTGAGAAGACCTGGAAGGGGCTGGAAAGGACCAATATTTAGAGGGCCAGTGCCTACTAAATCTAGGAGGCTAAACTTGTCAGAAATCTCTAACAGTTTGCATAGATTTAGCTTTATCTTCCATCTTTTTAAGAACTTCCTCAGCCTTGTTGCCAAACAGGCGGTCCTGATTTAAGGGAGCATCCAACAATTTAGCTTTAATATGATCAGGCAAAGATTGCTCCTTAAGCCAAGCATGCCTTCTCAGCACAGACCCAGTAACAGCAGCCTTGCAAGAGACCTGTAATGAATCAAATCCACATTGCAAAGTATGTTTTCCAACCTGTTCAGCAGAATGCATTAAATCCTGTAATTCCTTATTTTCAACACAGTCAGGAATCAACATAATTTTCAGTTTAAGCAATCCAATAACATGTTGTTGATACCTTAACATATGAAACTGGCAGTTTAAAGCCCTAATGGCCAAGGTTGCAGAAGTGTAAACCTTCTTACCCCATCTATCCAGCGCCTTGGAGTCTCTATCAGAGGGCGTAGGATTTTTAGCAGTAGAAGCCTTAATGCCCTTGGGTCCCAGTGAAATAGTCTCTGGATCCGCAATAGGATTTTTAAAAAGGAATGTGTGAGAATCAGGAACCCTGTAATATCGGTCAGGTTTTCTGGGAGCAGGAGGCAAAGAATCAGGGGCCAAACTAGATTCCGAAAAAGCATCATCAACAATGTCTAGTACAGAAGGAATAGCTAAAGGCCAATACTGAGGCAGGAGTAAGAAATCCCTAAGCCTCTTCTTTGAATCAGAAAAATCCTGGCTTTCCCAGTGGAAATGCTCCCTTAGAGTATGTAAGGTCTCACCAAAAGAAAAATCCTCTGGAGGGGAAGCAGAGGGAATAGAGTCCTCTGCATCAGAATCCTCATAAGTAGATAAGGGCAAATTCAGATCATCAGAAGAATCAGAAAAATCAGAATCCTGGTTAGAAGATTCATAAACAACTTCAGTCCTAGGTTTCTTAGAATAGGGAGGTTGGCTTCCCCTGATTAGAGCTATGAGATCTTCAGCCATTCTTATCATTTGTTTTTTAGGCATAGAGACCTGAGCATGCGGCCTGCTCGTCGGTTTCTTAGGCATGGTTCGAGATTTTGGCCTAAATGAAGAAGGAGGCATCGGTTTAATATGCAAGTCCGTAGGCCTGAATACAGCCACAGACGCCGGTGCCTGCACAGCGGCTCTGGACCCATCCAAGGTAGAGACGTCCACAGGTTCCACAGTTGAAGCATCCCGAGGCATACCAGACTCCAAATGAGTGTCAGTAGAGGCCTGCAAGTCAGAAGTAGCGGGTATCAGGGGCTGCGAAAGCGCCTCACTGAGTAACGGCGATCTGGCAACTGGCTTAGGCGAAGTGTCGTCGGCAGCTCTGGACCTCGGTGGCCTGTCTCTGTCTTTATCTTTGCATTTTTTCAGAATCCCGGTAGTCGGATGGCTAACTGACGACATTTCTGGATAATTAAACCGAGAACTGAAATATTTAGCAGCGAAAATATACAGACGATGGATAGTGCACTGATTAAATAAAGCACAAAACCATAAAACAAAAGATTATTGACTTCAACTATTGGCTTAGCTTCTGGTGTCATTCAAATGAGTCCAATATATATCAGCCTGGGAGGAAAGCAACTGCAGACATGCATGTTTGGCTTTATCAGCCTGAATGTACTCATTAAGACTTAAAAAGTAGTAAATGTGAATGCACTCATTAAGACTTAAGCAGAAAGTGTAAAACGTCATGGGTATTCAGAAGCCTTGTAGCTGAAACACTAGCATGTCCTTAAAAGCCATTTGCATCTATCAAATGTTTTTATTATTATTTATTTTACATTTGTTGACCAGGAAAGTTCGGCTAGACACATGTCCATTTTCAGCAGAGGCCCGGGGAGAAAAGCTCCATATACATACAATACTCTATCATACTACTACAGACTAGTAACTATTTATGATACTACTACAAACTAGTAACTATTTATGATACTACTACAGACTAGTAACTATTTATGACACTACTACAGACTAGTAACTATTTAGGATAGTACTACAGACTAGTAACTATTTAGGATACCACTACAGACTAGTAACTATTTAGGATACCACTACAGACTAGTAACTATTTATGATACCACTACAGACTAGTAACTATTTGTGATACCACTACAGACTAGTAACTATTTATGATACTACTACAAACTAGTAACTATTTATGATGCTACTACAGACTAGTAAATATTTATGATACTACTACAGACTAGTAACTATTTATGATACTACTACAAACTAGTAACTATTTGTGATACTACTACAAACTAGTAACTATTTGTGATACTACTACAAACTAGTAACTATTTATGATACTACAACAGACTAGTAACTATTTATGATACTACTACAAACCAGTAACTATTTATGATACTACTACAAACTAGTAACTATTTATGATACTACTACAAACTAGTAACTATTTGTGATACTACTACAAACTAGTAACTATTTGTGATACTACTACAAACTAGTAACTATGTACAATATAGAGAATAACACATTTCTAGTACAACTGTGGTATGCAGCAGACTTGAATTTTGTACATACAAATGTTTAGAATTTTTGGATATAATATTTACAGCTTTGCTTTCACAAGGTGATATTAGAGTTAGAAACTTGGTAGGAAAATTAGGTTTATGGCTATAGTTGTTGCTTGCATACTTGTCTTTACCCAGGGTTGTTACAGGAGCATAGCCAGTTGTTTGCAAGGTGGGTTTTTAGGAGTTTTTTGAATTGTGTATCGGAGGTGTTGGATGTAAGCGTGGCTGGTAGTATGTTCCAGAGTGTGGAGATGTGGTAACTAAAGACAGATTTCCCTGCTTCATTTTTATCTTTGGTGACTTCTAGAAGATTAAGGGTGCTAGATCTCAAGGCTGTTGTTGTGGTGTGAGGTTTTATGAGATGTTGGAGGACAGGGATTTTGTTTGGGTAGTAGTAAAGCTTACATGCTAGTGTGAGTTGACTGAGTTGGAGTAATAGAGGGAGTTCTAACTAGTTTAGCTTTTTAAGGAATGTGCAATGATGTGTCCTATGTGAAGATGATGTAGCGAATCTAGCTATCTTATTGTAGTAGGACTCTAGTTTGTTTAGGTCAGATTTATGAAGGTTGGTTAGGAATGGGGATGCGCAGAGGAGGGTAGACAGCAGATGTGTCCTGGCTATAGTGCTACTGGATTGGTTTGTGAGAAATTGCTTGTTACAATAGAGTAGGACGAGTTTTTTGTGGACTTTGATAGTTTGGGCCATGTGCAAGTCAAATCTTAGGTTGTTATGTATTTCAATGCCTAAGAGTTTGGTGTGGGTAGTTGGGGTGATTATAGTTTTGTTATAAGAGGTTATTGTAAAGTTATCTGTTGTGGGGAGGGTTCTATGAGAGGAAAACAGCAGTGATTTTGTTTTATTTAGGTTAAGAATAAGCTGTTGGTTAGTGAACCAGGTTTCTGCTTGTGTTGGTTAGTGCACCAGGTTTCTGCTTGTGTTGGTTAGTGCACCAGGTTTCTGCTTGTGTTGGTTAGTGCACCAGGTTTCTGCTTGTGAGAAGGATTCTTGTGTTAGTGATTGAAGATAATCTAGAGTGAGGGGCAGCACATACGATTGTGGTATCATCTGCGTGTTGAATAACTGAGGCACTGAGGGTGGAGGATGGGAGTTGATTGGTGAATAGTGTGAAGAGCAATGGTCTTAGGATGGACCCTTGAGTGACTCCTAATGATGCAGATAGGAGGGGGGATAATTGGTTTAGCCATTTTACTGCCTGGTACCGACCTGATAGATAGCTTTTCATCCATGTGATGGAGGAGGAACTAAGGTTTAAGGTAGAGAGAGAGGTGAGAAGTCTTTTATGATTAACCATATCAAAAGCCTTGGATAGGTCTAAAAATATGGCAAGGACGAGTTTTCCATTATTTCTGTGGTAATTAATGGTATTAGTGAATGACAGAAGTGCAGTGGATGTACTGTGGAAGGGACTAAATCATGGGCCTCTACTAAAGGAAGTATAAGGTATTAGCCAATAAAGACTGTATTCTATGGCTGGGTCTTTCTTGTAGTTTATATATACACATGCACATAGAGATTTTTTATTATACACACACACACACACACTTATTATATATATATATATATATATATATATATATATATATATATATATATATATATATATATATATATATATATATATATATATATATGGGTCTACTTCATTTGCCCTAACTTCCGATTGACCGACACCCATTTGCCAGACACCAAATGACCGAAATTTCATTTGACCCACACTTCATTTCACTGACAAGTATTATTGGCAAGTAAATGGGATATTCCCCACTGTAGTGCGACCCTGGAGTTAGAATATATAGTTAGGGGGGGGTGGGGGGCAAAGCCCCCCACTTCATTTCATATTATATTGTTTAGTTTTGCTTTAATGTTGCTTAGTAAAACAAAAGTAAGTGGGAGGCTTTGCCACTCACACTCCCCATTGTGGGGGGCTGTGCCCCCCACACCCTCTAACTATATATTCGAACTCCAGGGTCGCACTACATTGGGAAAGGGGGCATACCCATTTACTTGCCAATAATACTTGGTCAAATGAAGTGTCGGTCAAATGGGGTCGGGCAAATGGATGTCGGTCAATCAGAAGTTAGGGCAAATGAAGTAGATCCATATATATATATGTGTGTGTGTGTGTGTGTGTGTGTGTGTGTGTAAAAAAAACTTCCAGGTCAATCTCGAAAAAAGGAATGGAATATGCAAGAACTGGTAATAATAGTTTTTGAGTATTTTCGTTCTTTAACCTGTAGCAGAACGCCATCAGAAAACAAGTAGTGTGTGTAGGGAAAAGGTTGTATTCTATGTCCGCCGGTAGCTCTTTGTATGCATGGGATTTCCTAGGTCCTGAAATCTCCTCCTCCCTCTTCGTCTGCATCGCCCCCTCCCCCTTGTGTCTCTCATTGGAGTATGAGTCATTTGTATCTGGTTTGACTGGTCTGGGGAAAAAAAGGTTGTGGAGAGGTGAGAAGTTGTAGAACAGCTGCAGGAGCCACATTAATTATACCCTGGATAAGGGAAGGTGTAGAGACAGGGAATTCGTTAAAGTTTGCTGCAGTTGAATGAATAAGGTGCTGATTTTGGAGTTTGTCTTCATATCTGTTGGAAGTCATTCCTTTTATTATTATTATTATTATTATTATTATGATGAAGGGGGTAAGCAAGGCAGTTACTGTATTGCCACAGATCTCTTTGTAGTTTCTTTTTGAGATGAGATGAGAGACATAAGAGGGAGAGGCAGAGAAAGAGGCAGGAGGAGATTACAGAACCTAGGAAATCCTATGCGCACAAGGAGCTACCTGCGGACATAGAGTCCAACCTTTTCCGGACACACAATGACTCACATGATGAATCTCACTACAGCACTTAACCATCTCTAAATGTTAAACTACAAAACATTAAATGTGCAGTATTCAATTTAACAGAAAGAGCCTTTTCCTAATATACACATCCAGCTTTTGAACAAAGGCTTCTCTTTCATCCCTGCTCAAAGAGCCACTCTCAGTGAATTGCTTCTGGACCTACACGTATACACACGAAAACTTAACCTTAAATTTCTTTTTGATAAAGAACAAGATGAGCCATTTAATGCTTCTCCTGTCTCTCACCTTAATGCCCCACTTAAAAAGAAGAGTCTTTACAACCCAGTGATTAATAATACACTTTCTGCTTTCTTAAAAGTTTGTGAGAAGGATCTTCGCTATTTATCAAGTTCAACGAACACTTACAAATGGTTTAATTTAAGTCCTTCTGAACTGAAAGCCCTACAATCTCTTACTAATGATAAACAACTATGTATTATGAGCACCAGTAAAGGCACTGGGACAGTTTTTGTGAACAAAAAAACTAACATCTAACCCAAGTGTGATGACTGCAGCAGTATATACACTCATACCTACCATAAATGTAGATGTTCGAGTGTATATACTGCTGCAGTCATCACACTTGGGTTATCCTGCCGTCAGGCGGTCCCACAGTCGGCCGAATCCCAAAGTCTTGGTCCGGCGTCGGTTGTCGTCTCTTCTTCCCTGATGTCAGTGCGACAGGGGTTTAAAAGAGGCAGCCGATGCCATTTTCTTCAGTTTTTCTTGCCCCAGATGTCAGGTGTCCCCAACTAGGAAGGCAATACAAATAACTATTGAAAAATACCTTAGTAGATAAACAATAGTACTAGCTGTTAGCAAATACACCATATAGACATGCATCCAATAGATTGATGTACATGGAATTATAACTAACACCCTGGTATGTAGAGGGGATGGTGGGAGGGTAACCTGGACTGCAGCAGTATATACACTCGAACATCTACATTTATGGTAGGTACAAAACTGTACTATGTTCATCGTGTTATACTGCTGCAGTCATAACACTTGGGTTGAATCCCAAAGCTATGGATGGGGTGGCTGGTACTAAACTGGGTTAGGCGAAGCTAGGATGCCCTGCAGAACTGCAGTGGCAAAACCAGCTCTGTTTTTTGAGTATAATGGAAGGTGGTAGTGCTTGGTAAAGGTGTGCACTGAACTCCAAGTAGCTGCCTCCAGAATGTCCTTGGTTGGAACCCTCCTGAGAAAGGCTGCTGAGGTTGCTGTAGCCCTGGTGGAATGGGACCTAATATTAACAGGCACTGCTTTCCCATGGTGCGAGTAGCACAAGCGGATACAATGTGCTATCCATTTGGAGATGGCCTGTTTTGAAATAGCCTTTCCCTGTGAACCTGCAGCATAGGATACAAAGAGTTGGTCAGTTTTTCTGAAGGTCTTTGTCTTATCCAAATAGTAGCATAGCTGTCTGTGAATGTCCAAAGAGTGAAGGAGTTTTTCTCCTTTATTCTGGGGGTTTGGATAAAAGGTGGGTAAATGAATGGTCTGATTCAAAGCCACACTGGATATTACCTTTGGCATAAAGGTAGGGTTTGTTCGTAAAGAGACTCTGTCCTGATGGAAAATGAGGAAAGGTTCCACTGCCATGAGTGCCTGTAGTTCTGAGACCCTGCGTGCTGAGGTGATAGCCAGCAACAGAGCTGTTTTCCATGACAAATATTGTAGTTCTGCTGAGAAGGCTGGTTCAAAAGGAGGCAGTGTTAATTTTTTTAAAATGAAGTTGAGGTCCCAAGCTGGCATTGGGAGTTTTCTGGGGGGGGTCTTATATTCTTAGCCCCTCTGAGAAACTGCCTTAGTAAAGGGTGTGAGAATATGGGAGGATCCGTATTATATTGAGCTGAATTGGCTGAAGCATGGATCTTAATGGATGAGAAAGAAAGGCCTTTGTGTAGCATCTCAGTTAAGTATTGCAGTATTTGAGGAATGTTTGGTATCCCAGGATTTTGGCCTTTAGCCTGGTTCCATGCACAAAATCTTTTCCATTTTTCTGAGTAAGTTTTTCTGGTGCTGGGCCTCCTGGCCTCCAAAATGACATTCAGGACGTCCTTTGAGAGAAGTGTTGATTGATAATTCAAGGTATTCTCCATGCAGCTAAATTTAAAGACCTGAGCTGACTGTGAAGGATCTGAGAGTTTTGCTGAGTCAACAGAAGTGGGAATTGAGGTAAGATCCATGGAGGGCTGTGAGTCAAGTTCCTTATTAATGGGTACCAGTGCTGACGTGGCCAGTCCGGAGCAATGAGGATCATTTGTGGTCTCTCTGATCTGACTTTCAGTAATACCTTGGTCAATAGAGGTAGTGGTGGGAAGGCATAGACTGTCAATGCTGTCCAATTGAATGATAGGGCGTCCACTTTCCAGGCTAGGGAATGATAAGTCCTTGTGCAAAATTTCTGTAGTTGGCAATTGTTGGGGGAGGCAAATAGATCTATGTCTGGGCGTCCCCACCTTTGAGTTATCATTGAAAATACTTGTGGGTGTAGTCTCCACTCGTGAGGATCTGCCATATTTCTGCTTAATTCATCTGCCAATATGTTTTCCTTTCCTGGCAGGAATTGTGCTTGCAGTTGTACTTGGTAAGTCAATGCTGTGTTCCACAAGGTCATTGCCTGTCTGCAGAAAGGGTAGGAGTGTGTTCCTCCCTGTTTGTTTATGTACCACATAACTGTGGTGTTGTCTGTCCTTATTAGTAGTTGTCCTGGATGCAAGAGGTCCATGAAGGCTCAGGGCATTTTGCACAGCTAGCATCTCCTTTTGGTTGATGTGTAGGTGCATTTGTTTTGCAGACCATTTGCCCTGTATGCACTGTCCTGCCATGTGTGCTCCCCAGGCGTAGTCTGAAGAATCTGTTGTCATAGTTTGGTTTGCTGGAGGTAGGACAAAAGGAAGACCCTTGTTTATCTGACATGCTTGAGCCCACCATAGGAACTCTTTTTGAAGGCAGGGAATGAGAGGTATACTTGTTTCGAGGCTGTGTCTGTGCTGAGACCATACACTTTTCAGGTACCATTGTAATTTCAAAATGAAAAAATTAAGCCAGCAACTGCCGCAAGAGGGGAACTTATTTATGTTACCATTGTAATTTCCCCATATGCAGCTTTGCATGTGGAACTAGTTGAATGCAGGATGCCATGAACCCCAATGCCTGCAGGATTTTCCTTGCAGTGAGCTGGGTAAAAGTTGCCATCTTTTTGAAGTATTGAGTCAGCTGTTTTTGTTTGTCTGGCATGAGATAAGCCATCTGGGCCATTGTATTTAAGCTGGCACCCAGGAATATTATGTCTTGTGAGGGTATTAGCTTTGACTTCTTTTTGTTTACTGTGTACCCTAGGCAACTTAGCAGCTTTGTTACAAATGCTAGATGCTGTAATAGAATGTCCTTGCTGTCCACTTGGATCAGGCAGTCATCCAGATATGGATAAATTTGTATTCCTCGTTGTCTGCAGTATGCAATTACTGATGCCAGGCATTTTGTAAATACTCTGGGCGCAGTAGATAAGCCAAATGGCAATGCAGAGAATTGATAATGCGTTGTACCTGCCAAACATCTGAGGTATCTTCTGCAATCTTGTCTGATAGGGACATGCAGGTATGCCTTTTTGAGGTCCAGCGTTACCAGCCAAGACTCCTTGCCCAGCATGGGAAGAAGCTGCTGTAGTGTGAGCATTTTGAATTTGGGTACCTCCAGGTATGTGTTTAGAATTGAGAGGTCTAAAATGGGTCTCCAGGCTTTGTCCTTTCTTGGTACTAGAAATAGTCTTGAGTAAAAACCTTGACCTTGCTCCTTTGTAGGTATCTTTTGAATTGCTTTCATATCCATGAGAGCTGATATTTGCGTTTGTGCCTCGGCCCATTGGTTTGGAGGCAGATTTGGCATGCCTCTCATCCGTGGTAAAGTGTGAAAATGAAATCTGTAGCCTCGGGTAATAATATCCAGAACCCATTTGTCCTTTGTTATAATGCGCCAATTTTGTGGAAATAGAGCCAGCCTTCCTCCCAAAGGTGCTCCCAGGGCAATTTTGCTTGGCAGGCGAAGAGGGAAGTCATTGTGTTTGTTTCCTGAAGGGTTGAGATATTTCGACTCCACCTCTTTGAGTTGTTGTGTGCCATTGTCTAGGCCTGAAAGAACCTTGTGGCTGGCCTCTGCCCCTTGGGCATCTGTACCTACCCCTTTGGGGTCTGTCTGATGCAGGAAAGGACCAGTTTTTTGATGGCCAGTTTCTGCTGAAACGAGGAGGTTGTACCTGTAAAAAATCTTTAACTGTCTGCATAGATTTTGCCTTTTCTTCCATTTTCTTTAAGACTTCCTCTGCTTTGACACCAAATAACACATCTTTCTGCAATGGAGCATCCAATAACTTTGCTTTGACATGTTCTGGTAAGGCTTGCTCTTTTAGCCAAGCATGTCTACGAATTACAGATCCTGTGACAGCTGCTCTACATGAGGCTTCCAATGAATCAAAACCACACTGTAAGGTATGCTTTCCCACCTGTTCTGCTGCATGCAGCAAATCCTGCATCTCTTTGAAATCAGGTTGATTTGTCTGAGGTATCATTTTCTGCTTTAACTGTGTAATCAAGTACTGCTGGTATTTTAGCATGTGGAATTGGCAGTTTAAGGCCCTCATGGCCAAAGTGGCAGACGTATACACTTTCTTCCCCCATCTTTCTAATGCTCTGGAATCTCTTTCAGAAGGGAGTGGATTCTTAGCAGTAGAGGCCTTAACCCCTTTGGGACCCTGGGGAATGGTTCTGGGCTCTGCAACAGGGCTTTTATATAGAAACTTATGAGAATCAGGAACTCGGTAGTATCTGTCTGGTTTAGCTGGTGCAGGAGGTAAGGAATCTGGGTTTAGACTAGATTCAGTGTAGACATCATCCAAAATGTCTAAAACTGGAGGAATTGCCAGGGGTCTATGCTGTGGAAGAAGAAGAAACTCACGGAGTTTTTTCTTGGAGTCAGAGTAATCTTGGCCTTCCCAGTGGAAGTGTTCCCTCATGGTGTGTAAAGTTTCCCCAAAAGAGTAGTCTTCTGGGGGAGAGACAGAGGGAATGGACTCTTCAGCATCTGAGTCTTCATAAGGCGGGAAGGAATAATCCTGGTCCTCAGAGTTAACTGAGGAAATGGATGCTTGGTCAGAGGAAGGATAATCTTCCTCCAGTCTAGGCCTTATGTCAGGAGGGGGTTGGGAACCCCTGATAAGGGTAATTAAATCCTCAGCTATCTTAAGCATTTGTTTTTTAGGCATAGGGGCCTGTGGGGGGGGGGGTCTGTGGACCCGGTTTCCTAACTTTTAAGGGGGCTTTAAGTTTAGCATAAGACTTAATAGAGATAGCTGTTGGTTTGAAGACACTTTCAGAAACCGAAGGCCTGTCCAAAATCTCCGGATCACCGTCAGGGTTGGCGTCCGAGGGGTGAGATGGAACCGGCTCCTGAGGCCCTGCTTATTCGGTCTGGGAGGCCGTCAGAATTTCTAAATCAGCGGTAGTCAGGGGCTGCGTAGGTGCCTCGCTGAAAACCAGAGAACCGACGGCAGGCCATGCTGCGGCCTCGGTATCTGGTCTTGGCCTTGGTTGCCTGTCCTTATCCTTGCGCTTTTTAGTCATTGCTGATGTCGGTTGCTCCGAAGACATGCTATAGTTAAATTTTCTGCCAAAATAATGTCGGGCGAAATCCGCCCGACACTTGATTGTACGTTTGTTGAACCTAGCACAAAACCGACAACCAGAGACGTTGTGGTCTGGGCCTAGGCAAGGAATACAATAAGAATGAAAATCCTTATGAGGTATTTGCTTCCCACAAGAAATGCAATTATTAACTTTGTCTGACATCGGTCTGAGGCAAGAAAAGTTTCCCCAACGGGGTACTTAGCTTTAGAGAAGACTTCGGGCTGAAATTCGATTCGAAAATCTCAGGAGCTAGCCAATCGGCACTTGCGAACTGCTTCTGCTTCGGGCACCGCGCGGCAAGAAAGACTGAAGAAAATGGCATCAGCTGCCTCTTTTATATCCCTGTCACACTGACATCAGAGAAGAAGCGAAGACAACCGACGCCGGACCAAGACTTTGGGATTCGGCCGACTGCAGGACTGCCTGACGGCAGGATAACCCAAGTGTGATGACTGCAGCAGTATAACACGATGAACATCAATATATTACACTGAAAGAATATTTTTTCATGCATTTTCAGAATCCCTCTCTAGGAAAACTACTTGGGATCATGACAATACATAAAGATCCTAAAAATCCTCCTTTCGACATATCATATCTAACAAACGGACAAAAAATCTGAAAAGATTTCTGAATACGTTGACCACTTTCTTAACCTTATTATGCAAAAGGCAGACTTTTTCTTAAGAGATTCATGGAGTTTCCTAAAAAAGAAGTTATGTCTTACCATAACGTTCCATCTATGTTGTTGATCTTTTTCCATTCATCACTGATGGGTTCGGTTCCGAGCCCTCAGAACCGTGTCGGCCAAATACCAAGCTCGCGTACACCAAAAAACTTTCGAGCTAAGTTGCTTCCCACCATGCCCTTCTCCCAATTACCTCAGATCGAGTTTGCCAAAGACAAAAGATAGCAGCAGAGGCCACTTCTTTGCAAAGAAAAACCCTGAGACACCACCAGGACCCATAAGATCCACCAGAAGCCTATGGAGGGGGACGGAGGGAGGGATATGATGAATAGATGGAACGTTATGGTAAGACATAACTTCTTTATCTAATGTTGTTAATCTTCTTCCCATTCATCACTGATGGGACAGAATCCCAAGCTACCTGAGAAACCTGGGTGGGCCTTATGGCAGAACATTCCTGAGCACCATAGAGCCAAAGGCAGCTCTCCCTCTAGAAATCACATCCAATTTGTAATGTTTGATGAAGGTGTGCGGTTTAGCCCAAATGGCTGGTTCATAGGTTGGTACTAGGCTATCGGCCCTAAGGCCTATGCAAGCCTAGCCATAACAATTCCCTGGAAATTTTTTCCCACAATATTTACTTCTCTGGGCCCCTGTCTACCAGGGCAACTGACATGATCCGTGGGGTGAATTTCCTATCTCCCATCCAATCATCAAGGTTCCTTTTGAAGAGGGCCAATGAGGTGCTCTGCTTGACATGTATGGGCAGTCTATTCCAGAGTATGGGGAGTCTCTGGGTCAGGAACCTATCCCTCCAGCATGTTTTGTTCATTGTGATGATAATGTTTAGATCCCTGGAGCGTGTGGCTCTGAGGGATTGGGATTTGTTTAAGTGGAGCATGTCCAACAGCTCAGGGTTTGACATGGCCTTGTATGTTAAGCAGAGATCGCCTCTGAGTAGACGATATGCCACAGAGTATAGCTGGAGGTTTTTTAGACGGTCAGCATATGGCATCTGCTTTAGGCCTGTGATTCTTTTAGTGAGGTATTTCTGTGGCCTTTACAGCTGTTGCAGATGTCTTGTGAGGTACATACCAAATGGGGCATTATACTCTATAATCGGTCTAATGAGGGATGAGTACAGTGGGACAATGGGACAGCTTGGCTTCTGCTGTGCAGATATCATCCATAGAGGCTCTAGAATGGAAGGCTACTTTGGAAGCTACAGCCCAAGTTGAATGAGCTTTGATAGTGTGAGGTCTGGTTTCATTAGCACATGAATATGAAAATGATATACAATCTCTGAGCCACTTAGATAAAGTGACTTTAGAAATGCCATTTCCCATTCTGGGACCAGAGAAGGAAATAAAAAGTTGGTCAGATTTAGGAAAGGATTTTGTCCTGTCCAGGTAGAAACATAATTGCCTATGTACATCCAAAGAATGTAGACAGTATTCACCTTTGTTAGAAAAATTGGGGAAAAACACTGGGAGTTCAATTGACTGGTTCATAGAAAATTCGGGCAGAAACATAATTGCCTATGCACATTCAAAGAATGTAGACAGTATTCACCTTTGTTAGAAAATTCTAGGAAAAACACTGGGAGTTCAATTAACTGGTTCATAGAAAATTCAGACACCACTTGGGCAGGAAGTATGGATTAGTGCGTAGAGATACTCTGTCTTTATGAAATATGAGATAAGGCCTATTGACACATAGGGCCTGTAGTTTTAAAACCCTTCTGGCAGAAGTGACAGCCACCAAAAAGAGAGATTTCCAAGACAAAAATTTGATATCGCATTTGGCAGCAAGCTCAAAGGGGGGCTGGGACAAGGCCTGCAGTACAAGTGATAAATTTCATGTTTCTAACAGGCATTTGACTGGAGTTCTACTGAGGAACACTCCCTTAAGATAGGTTTTACAAAGTCGAGTGGACATTACAGGTGTGCCTTGTAAACCGTTGTGAACATTGGAAATTGTTGCTAAATTAACTCATATAGTAGATGCAGACACTCCATGCTCGACAAGTTCAGACAGATATTGGAGGATAAAAGAGGTAGTGGCAGAAAAGCGGTCCAACCCTCGTTCTACAGACCCGGAAGAAAAGCTTTTCCATTTAACTCTGTAAAGTTTCCTGGTGGATGGTTTGTGAGAGGCCAGAATAATATCACGAACATTAGAAGGCAGGGCTTCTTGCCTGGTGACTAACGGAAGTGGAGAAGCCAAGCTGTCAGCTTGAGAGTGGACAAGTTTGGTTGCGTCAACCCTTGGGGGTGAGAAATTAGGTCTGGACAGGTGTCCAGAATCCATGGAGGCTGTATCATTGAGGCCAGAGAAAGGGGAACCACACTTGATGGGGCCAGAAATAGAGGTATCAAGGGAATCAGAGAATAGGCATATAGGAGACTCGTGGGCCAATCGTGGAACAGAGCGTCTTTCGGTGACTCCCCCTCCGGGTGAAGTAGCTGCTGCATTTGTTGTTTGTGGGAGAAGCAAAAAGGTCGCAGCAAGGCTGGCCCCATCGGCTGAAAATCTCCGCTGCTACCTTATGATTGAGAGACAGCTCATGGGGAAGCAGAATGCATGTGCTCAGCCTGTCCGCAATCACGTTGGACTTCCATGGGATGTGCATTGCTATCAGAAAATGGCTGGAAGCTATCGCCCATTGCCAAATTCTCATGGCCTCCCAGCACAGGGGGTATGACTTGGTTCCTCATTTTTTGATGTACTAGACTGCTGACATATTGTCTGACTTTTGCAATAGTTCCAGAAGGGAGGAGCGGGTGGAATGCTTGCAATGCTAATAGCACCGCTCTTAACTCCAAAACATTGATGTGCAGATCGGCCTCTAATGTCAACCACATGCCTTGGACTTTCCCTGAAAATGGCCCCCCCACCCTATCAGGGAAGCATCCGTGGTCACCGTGGTGCAGGGCTGAGGGGACTGAAAGGGACGACACCACAATTCCGCTTCTGGCCTCATCCAGCAAAGAAGGTCCTACTTGCACAAATTGGTTATGAGAATCCGCGTGTCTACAGGATAAATGTTTGCAGACCACTGTGTCAGGAGGAGCCATTGTAAGATCCTCATGTGTAACCTCACAAGGGGAACTATAGGGATGGCTGCAGCCATGGACCCCAGTGCCTGAAGGACTTCCCTTGCTGACACTCTCATTTGACAGAGTATCACACGCACTTGTGATCTTAGTCTCTGGAGTCTGTGGGCTGGAAGAGATACCAGACAAGAACGAGTGTCGAGTACTGCCCCTATAAATTCCAGTTGCTGAGTGGGGTCTAGGTTGGATTTTTCCCAGTGTACAGTTATGCCTAGGGACTCCACTAGAGAAAGGGTATACAGGAGAGCCATTGTCAGGTTAAGGTAATTGCATATATAGTAATACATGCAACATACACTTTATGCACTTACCATAACCAGCACCCTAACCCTAAGGTCAGTAACTATCGCACATTTAAGTTACAGAGCTATAACGGATAAGGGCCAGCTATGGCAATTCGCTATTTCAAAATTTGCGGTTTTGGACGTTTGACGTTCTCGCTGTTCGCTATTTCCATGTCGACGTTTCGGTATTCGTGTAACTGCCGTTTTGGTCTTTTAATATAGACCAGTGACAAACAATGATGTCATCCAAGCTAACCTAGCAGTAATTTAAGAACTCTCTCAGGGAGAGACTGTGCATTTTGTATCTTGTCTTGGACCTAGAAACATTCACTCAGCACTTCTGCCTGCATGTTGCCTGTAAGTAAGACTTAGGGTATAGCATTCCTCTTATAGTATTTCTCTTTTACATAGTTAGGAAAATAGTAAAGATTAGTTTAGATGTTTTCTCTATTTACTTGAGACTGTCCTGCAATGTTGTTTTAAAATATTTCCTGTGATTCTGAACTCTGTAGTCACTGTGGTGTGTTGTCTTGTTCTTTTATTATTTATTATTAGATATATTTAAACCGATCATTGTAGCTGATATTTTGAGACATATTTAAGCTCTTACAGTACTTGCACATGTATTTGGTGACACTGTACAGGCCACTCTAATAGCCTGGTGCTTTGTCAAAACTACCATTTGGATAATAGTAACATTACACAGTATAATTGGCCACCCTTTGTAAAGGCCTTATAGTAGCTGCTAAAGAGGGGTTGATGGCAGTGAAAACTACCTTATAGCCTGGGCAGAAGGGGCAGAGCTAGTAAACCTGTGCCAGTCTTCCCCAGGAGTGTCTGTGTGTTTGTATATAAATCAAATCTGAAAGAGTGTGTGTGTGTGTGTGTGTGTGTGTGTGTGTGTGTGTGTGTGTGTGTGTGTGTGTGTGTAAAAGGCTACTTGGGCAGGGACACAAAGCACTGGCTGGACAGAGAGGGTGCTGAAGGTCATGTTTTGACCCCTCAGCTGAGATCTTAACCCTATAGCTGTGCCAGTGGGGAGTCTTATTGCTTATCTGGAGAAAGAGGGAGAAACCAGCCCCTAGACTGACTGTGATCTGTGTGTGCTCATAAAGGAAATTGTACTTGTGGGTATGGCAGAGGTCTCCTAGCTGGGACATAGAGTGGGGAATGGTAAGATCAGGCCAGAACCTGCCAAAGTGTAAGCCTTTCAGGCATGGCCTGCCCCTGTTAGCAAAAAGCAGATGACGCCATGATAGCAGCGTTCTACAGAAAGCTTGTCCCCAATTATAGTACCATAGCTGCTCCCCTCAAAAACCTGACAAGGAAAAATAGGCCCTATAAGGTAGTGTGTAGACTCCAGCATGAGGGCAGGCATTCCAGAAGCTTAAAGGAGCTTTGGAGGGCTCCCTGTGTTAGCCAGTCCAAATTATAGCAAAGAATTTGCTGTGCAGGTGGATGCTTCAAACCATGGGATGGGGGATGTACTTATCCAGGTTTTCTCAGAGGAAGAAGAACACCCAATGACTTAGCTCAGTTGTAGGATCCAACCTAGGGAGGAATGCTATGCAGCTGTAGAAAAGAAATTCCTAACCATAGTGTGGGCATTGCAGAAACTTCAGCCTTATAAGTATGGAAAGAAATTCACTGTAGTTACAGACCACAATCCCAACACTGCCACCAATTAATATGTGATGCCCCATACCCTGGCCCAGTAATCAAGAAGCCTCAATCCACACCACTGGCAACAGTGAGGGACGTACACAATGGGAGGATGACAAGTACAAGTACAATTTCCCTTAAGAGCACACATAGATCACAGTCAGTCTGGGGGCTGGTTTATCTCTCTTTCTCCAGATCCCCAATAAGACTCCCCACTCGCACAGCTATAGGGTTAAGATCTTAGCTGAGGGGTCAAGCCAAGACCTCAAGCACCCTTTCTGTCCAGCCAGTGCTTTGTGTCTTTGCCCAAGTAGCTGACACACACACACTTTCTGATTTGATTTATATACAAACACACAGACACTCCTGGGGAAGGCCGGCACAGGTTTACTAGCTATGGCCCCTTCTGCCCAGACTATAAGGTAGTTATCACTGCCACCAGTTCCTCTTTATCAGCTACTATAAGGCCTTTACGAAGGGCAACCAATTCTACTGTGTAATGTTACTATTATCCAAATGGTAGTTTTGACCAAGCACCAGGCCATTAGAGTGGCCTATACAGTGTCACCAACATATGCAAGTACTCTCAGAGCTTAAATATGTCTCACAAATATCAGCCACAAAGATTGGTTTAATACATTTAATAATAAACGAACTAGACAACACTCAATAACTCAACACAGTGAGTACAGAGTTCAGAATCACAGGTAATATTTTAAAACAACATTGCAGGACAGTCTCAAATACAGAAAACATCTAAATTAATCTTTACTATTTTCCTAACTATGTATAAGAGAGATACTGTGCCCTAAGTCTTATTTACAGACAAGACACAGGCAGAAGTGCTGAGTGAATGTTTCTAAGTCCAAGAGAAGATACAAAATGCAGTCTCTCCCTGAGAGAGTTCTTAAATTACTATCAAACATTACGGCTGGGTCAGCTTAAATGACATCAGTCTTTGTCACCTGCCTTCAGTTCCCAGACTAACAAAAACTTAACAAAATTTAAAATTTCTGTGTGAAAAATAAATATCTCACAGATGTTTGTTGAGAACTGGAAGTCATAAAACAAACACATTTACATTTAAAATGTAGTAATTACTTCTCTCCAGGACAGCAGAAAAAACTTCTAGCTCTAGGCATCCTGTCTTCTTGCTGCATTGAAACTAACTTTTATAGGACATCGTAAAGCACTTAATTTCAACTTATTTTCTTGAAGTTTTGTAAGTAAACTCTGTATATTTCAGCTTCTACTATTAAAATATACATTTGTACAGATATATAGTTTATATACATTTCTGTTCTTTTCCAGTAGGGTAACTGTGGACAAATCCTTGAAGCTCAGTACTGAACAAACCCTGTTCACCACACACTTCTTTACCAGTAGTTTAATATATGCATAACATAGAATTATTTACAAAATTCAGATAGCTGGGCTGACAGTATTTTCTTTTGTCACATTTCTATATAAATCATATTAATAATTTCAAGTGATATACAGTTGCTTACAAAATTCCAGATAGCTGGACTGGCAGTTTTTTCCTGGTGTCAAAGAAACTATAACACATTATTAGAAATAAAGGAACTCAGGTGGCAGCTCCTTTTAGGGGCGGAGACTGCTCCTGATATAAATGACAATTTAAGCCTGGAATGTGCACTACAATGGTACAATTAACTTAAGTACATGCACACCCACAGTGCTTCTCACTTACCACAGTTACTACAATTCTATGTTCTCATGGTTACTGTTCTTATTCTTCTATTCACTGGCTTTAGTAACTTGTTATTTTTTTTTCATTCCTTGTGGTTCTTTTGTGCTATTGGCTGTTTACACGTTTATGACTCAACTCACTGTATTTTAATGTGGTACTTACACACTACTTGTTATCTGATGAAGTTCTCATACAGATTAAAGAATGAAAGTGCTCAAAAAACACAAACGCACACATTATATATATATATATATATATATATATATATATATATATATATATATATTTCTAGATACATCTGTATGGGTATGAATGATGCAAATTGCCACGAAAGCACAATTTCATGGGAGGAAGCATAAGACAGAAGACCTAATCCATGCACTGATAGTGTCTTTATGATGAAATAGGAAATAGTAACACCATGTAAAGAATTTAACATAGTAACATATGATTGAGTAGGATTACTATTGCTGTTGCCCATAACTAATGGGATGTCTGCATCTGAAGGTCCGAGATCTGTCCCAAGTTTTACAGCATTGCACTTTTGCCCATTGTTGGGCTGATGCCAGTTTGCCTAGGATGTCAGCAGTCTCCCAATATAAAGGTGAAATCTCATTTTTAGTTCTTTTCTTGTCAGTTTTTTGGCTAGCTATCCAGCCAGACTCCCAAGAAGTGCAGGGAGTCCACCCACAAGTTGAGCCTGCTGCATTTTGCCAGAAAAAATGGTAAATATTAGCCCTTCTAGAAACATCTTGACCAGAATAGGACAGAGACCTGGTATGTATGGTCTGATGTGCAAAATCTTGCTATTTTCCCACTTTCTATAATTTAAAAAAAGTTCAGTTACAGAGTTGCTGTTCTGAACTGTTTGTAAGTTTCTTGGAGGCCAGTGCTTACTTGGGCTAAAGGGAAGTCTCTGTGTTCACCAGTGGCAGTGGTTAACACTGAGCAGCCTGCCTGTCCCTGCAGGAGTGGTTACTGCCTAGAAACTGTAGTTGCATTGGCCATTTTGGGTCAATTCCAAACTCCTTGATCTCTCTCTCTCTTAAAACCCTGCAACTCTCTTTTTGCGCGGTCTTGCGCACAGAGCAGCACCGGTTATTGGGGTATACTATTCCTGGCTCCACAAAGTCTGCGCTGCAAATTTTCCCTTAGAACTAGGCAAGCCTCAACTCAAGTGCTTCAGATCAACTGCTCTTATTGCAGCACTTGCATAACCCAAATCAGCACATGTCCAAATCTCCTAGACAGCACTATTATTTTCCAAATCTCCTACACAGCACTATTATAATACAGCATAACACACTCGATTGTCCGCAAGACAAGTGAAATTTACTTTTCCAAGCATGTCCTTAGGTCAACTTCAGGTGTACTCTC
Organism: Protopterus annectens; assembly: GCF_019279795.1. NCBI lineage: Eukaryota > Metazoa > Chordata > Ceratodontiformes > Protopteridae > Protopterus > Protopterus annectens. The sequence continues at coordinate 1,846,231,125 of NC_056732.1, read as the reverse complement.
CAGTTCATCTGGTGGAATTGGGAATGCTGAGGCAATGTCACAACTGCCTCATGTATACAGACAACCCTCTCCTCTTACCTCTAGACACAAACACTTGTGAGAGATGCAAATACACAGCCAGACTGGAGGCTAAGCGCTCTCAACCCATGACTGTAACAGACAGTCAAGAGGAGAAGAGACACACTAGCATCACACCACCAGTCACACATGGATCTACAAAACAAGCACTGGCAAAACATACACAAATACACAAAAACATATTCGGAGGCACTAGGTACCAATCTGAAAAAGAAACAGTGCCCTCCAAAGCAGACAAGCAAGCAACTTGCACTTCCAAACACAAGCCAGAAAACACATAATTCACCTCAGCAGTGTGCCTCACGACAGCCCCTAAGGCAAAACATCATACCCAACACGCTAGTAATAGGAGACTCCATAGTAAGGCACACAGATGTTCCACTCACCAGGCTGAACAAGGAGAAGATTACTGTCAGCTGCCTGTCGGGTGCTAGGATCCGCCACATAACACAGGCACTTAGGTCACTCCAGAACAAGTACAAGTATGATGCTGTCATTGTACATGTTGGTGTGAATGATCTAAGACGTACCTCCCTGGACTACATGAAAAGAGACATTGAGGAGCTCTCTGATCATGTAGCCCAAGCTGGTATGACCCTGACCTTGAGTAGCATACTACCTTCACCTAGAATGATACCACAATACAAAGACAAAATGATCAATTTCAACAATTAACTAAGCTTCTGGTGTCATTCTAAGGGGATCCAGTGTCTGTCTGCCTGGGATGACATGATAGACAAGCCTCGCTGTTTCACCAGAGATGGTTTGCACCTGTCACCCCTAGGCTTTCAAATACTGGCCAAGGCTCTTGCCGTCCCCATAGTGCCTTTTTTAGGCAAGGCTCAAAGAACAAACCAACCACCGTAACAAACACAGGTAACCAAAAACTAAGGGTAATGCTACTCAATGCCAGAAGTCTCAACCTCAAAATGCACGCACTTGAGGCACTCCTCAGTATGGAGAAAATCTATGTTTGTGCAGTGACGGAAACCTGGTTCAAGGCTCCAGAGAGCAACCCAGCACTACCAGGTTACAATTCACATCATACCTTCCAGCCTCAGTTACCGGATCGCAGTACAAAGGGCAGAGGTGTATACATATTCATCAAGGATACCCACATCTCCAGGTTAGTGGCGCACATGATGCCCCAGAGATCATCCATGCGCAACTATCAGCAGGCAAAACCACATTTCAAATTGTAGCCTGTTATAGATCACCCACCATGTCCCAAGATGCTCAACTAGCATTCCTTGAGGCATTGGAAAATATAAAGGTCCTACCCAACACCATAACTTTGGGTGATTTCAACTACCCTGGTATAGACTGGGTGAACTACCAAAGTTCTAACTCCTATGCTCAGCGATTCATTGAATTTATAAATTCAAATGCCCTTGAACAACTGGTATGTTCTCCCACTAGAGGGGACAACATATTGGATTTAGTCATCACAAATATGGGCGCCTATTGTACCACACCCGTTATCACTCCCTCTCTGGTCAGATCTGACCACAAACTGATAACCCTGGACATCCTCACCCCTCCACCTCCCCCAGTCAAAGAAACCATTGTAAAAAACTTTCCAAAGCAAACTTCAAACTACTTGCGTCAGAAGTGGAAAGCTTCACTATTCCCTTGCAGAAGGATAATGATATCCAGGATGCAGAATCCTACACCAAGGCACTTTATATACATCTTCAGGATTGCATGGACCGTGCTATCACAAATAAAACCAAGACTCCTTCCGCAGGCAAGAAGAAACCAGTCTGGTGGACCCCGGCCATAAGCAAACTATACAATAAAAGGAGGAAACATATACAAAAAAAGGCCAAAACTCAAGTAGAAAAATCATCCCTGCTCAGCATTAGTAAAAATTGAGGGCCCTCATCAAGTCAACTAAAGCCAATTTTGAAAAGAAAGTTGTCAAGGATGCCAAGGATAACCATAAGGCCTTCTATGGTTACGTCAAAAACCTAAATGGCAACACTCAGGTCTGTTCTGAGCTAGTACAAAATGGAACAAAATACACTGACCCCACTGACATTGCCAACATCTTGGCTGACAGGTTCAGTGCAAATCCCCCCCCCCCCCTCACCACATACAGGGCCTATTACTATTCCAGGGGATTGTGTAACCCCAATTACTACTGATACGTTGGTTAATAAGGCTCTATCTAAAGCTAAAAACACTGCCTCCATGGGACCAGATGGTGTCCCGGGCTGTGTCATACACGAGCTCCAAAATGAATTAACCCCGCATCTGAATACCCTGTTCAGTCTCAGCCTCTCGACAGGATATGTGCCCACAGAATGGCGCACAGCAATGGTGGTTCTGCTGCACAAGGGTGGACCCACAACCGACCCTGGGAACTACCGACCAATAAGCCTGACCAGTCTGATCTGTAAGGCAATGGAGCGAATCATTATGGAACTCATAAATGGAGAGATTGGGAACCTCCAAACACTTGACCCCACACAGTTTAGCTTCGTCAAGGGCAGATCATGCCTCCTGAACCTGGTGAACTTCTTTGAGACAGTTACTCAGGCTATAGATAAGGGAAAGGAGGTACACACGGCTTATCTTGACCTTGCTAAAGCATTTGACACCATTCCCCATTCGGGTATTATTGATAAACAAACCAACCTGGGCATAAACTCTTACGTCACAAGATGGATCGCAAACTGGCTCTCAGACAGATCCCACAAAGTAAGAGTAGTGGGATCTATGTCCGAATCTAGACCAGTAACGAGTGGTGTGCCTCAGGGCTCTGTCCTGGGGCCCCTCCTTTTTGGCATATACTTCTCAGAAGTACAGGCAAGCACTGAAGGGCTGTGGCTGACCAAGTTTGCAGACGACTGCAAACTGGGTGCTATAATAGAATCTCCGGCTGACATGGATATTCTCCACAAGGGCCTAAATGAGCCTGATGCATGGTGTCAAAGCCATGGTCTCAAGTTTAATGCTAAAAAATGTGTAGTAATCCCCTTTGGAAAAAACAAGAGTACCCATGAACTACCACATAGAAGGTAAGCCCCTGAAATCTGAAGAAGTAATAAGGGATCTAGGGACCCAAGTAGATAGTCAGCTTTCCTTTGATAACCATGTTGCCAAGGTGGTTAGAAAATCCTTCTATGTGACCCATCTGATCACGAAAGAGTTTGCATCAAGATCTAAGGATGTAGTGGTGCCCCTCTACTCTTCCCTCATCAGACCCATTATTGAGTACAATGCACCAACTGGAATGTACCTGGCTAGGCATCTCCAGCAGCTGGAGAGACCACAGAGATATCTCACTAAGAGGATTACTGGCCTCAAACAGTTGCCCTATGCAGCACGATTGAAAAAACTAAGGCTTTTCTCTGTTGCATACCGCCTTCTCAGAGGAGATCTCTGTCTAACATACAAAGCCATGTCCAACCCAGAACTGTTGAACATGCTCCATCTTAGCAAAACCAAATCTACTTGAGCTACACGCTCTAGGGATATAAACCTCAGCACAACAATGAATAGAACATGCTGGCGGGATAGATTCCTTAAAGACTTCCCTTGCTATGGAACAAGGTCCCGATCTACATAAGACAGAGCCCTTCACTATCACTCTTCAAGAGGAACCTTGACGAGTGGATGGGTAACAGAGAGTTCACACCAGGGATCATACCAACAGCTCTACTAGATAGGGGCCAAAGGTACTAGCGGCTAGATCAAGGGCCTAGGGAACTAACCAAAGGGGAGGTGAATAACGAACAATGTGGCTGGGCTAATATATGCCTTCGGGCAGATAGCCCAGTACCTACCTATGAACCTATGAAAATATGGAGAAACTTGAACAGGTATCTATCCCAGACATCGGATGACCAAATGAAAAAAGTGGGAATGAATGGAAGGAAACTATACTGCAACAGTAATCCTATTTAAACACCTACTATTATTTGTAAGTTCTATATGCAATTGTAATATTTTCTTTAAATGTAGAACTTTGGCAGAGGCCATAACCAATGGGAATACAAAGTTTTTGTCGGCATTGGCTGGTTGGTTAGTGTTCAAGTGCAAACGACAGAAGACCCCTCAGAATGGTTGTGGCTTAAATTGCCCCAACCCTTGAAGCAAAGTCCACAATGTAATATTTGGAGAATGTGTTTAATAGTGACCACACTGCTGCCCCAAAATGATTTCAGAGTTTACCCCTCTTAATGAATGCAGTGTATCAGATGTGCCTCTTCTATAGTGCAGCCTTGCATATCCTTTCATGGTCTTTCCAAGAGAAGAAACACAAAAGAAAATAAAATGAGTGAAGACTTTGAACTTGACCTGTTTAGAGAAGGCTTTCCCCTCTGTATTGGCTGAAGAGGAGACATGTTGTTGCTTGGTACCGCTTATGTCTTGTATATGCAGTGCCTCAGTTTCTCTGCATATCCAGGAAATTTAATATTCACTCATCCTTGTTTTGCAGATTTGTAAAAATGCTACCAACTGTATGCCCCAGTTAGAGCCATCTTTGGCATAAAAGAGGGATTTAATGACAAACCTTTTCTATCCTCGGTAAAGATCAAGAAAGCCTCTTTGCTGAGGTGACTGCTAATGAGAGGGCTGTCTTCTGAGTCAGGAATTTCAGGAAGTCAATAACAGCTGGTTCAAAAGGTGCTAGGGTGAATTTCTACAGGACAAAACTTAAGTCCCAGAGGTGCTCTCTGGTGTAAAATCGAATTTAAGAACTGCTTAACTAGTAGGAAATGTATCAGTTTATTTGATTTTTGTGACTGGGAAAGTCCGATGGGGCAAAGATGATGAAAGGCTCCACTGCCATAAGGGCCTGTAATTGAGATACCCTTCTTGCTGAAGTGATGGCTAAAAGGAAAGCTGTTTTCCAAGAAATAAATTTTAAGTCTGCAGTAGCAGCTGGCTTGAAAGGAGGTAGAGTGAGTTTTTCCAAAACAAACTTAAGGTCCCATATGCTGGGGTTGGAGCTCTCCTGGGTGGTCTCAAAATTTTCACCCCTCTGAGGAACTGCTTGAGCAGTGGATGAGAGAAGAGGGGAGGTTCTGTGTTGTAATGAGCTGAAATTGCTGAGGCGTGAATTTTGATGGAGGAAAAAGACAGGCCCTTGTGAAGCATCTCAGTTAAGTATTGTAAAATCTGAGGTAAACTGGGCGCTGCTGTGCTCATCCCTTGAGATTGGTTCCAGGCACAGAATCTTTTCCATTTTTCAGCACAAGATTTTTTAGTACCAGGCCTCCTTGCCTCTAAAATGATATCCATCACAGGTTTACTGAGGGATGGTACAGGAGAGATTAGATAATTAGCCAGGCTGCTAGATTCAGTGTTAGAAGCTGAGGGTGAAGAATCTGGTTCTCCTGCTGAGACAACAGGGAAGGAGTCTGAGGCAGGTGCCATGGGGATAACCGTGACACACTGTGCAGGAGGGGGTACCAGTGTCGGCATGGCCAGTCTGGAGCAATCAAAATCATCCTTGGTTTGTCCTGTTTTATTTTTTGTAGTACTTTGGAGAACAGAGGCAGGGGGGAAGGCATAGACTGATAGCTTTTTCCAGCTGAAGGACAGAGCATCCACTTTCCAGGCTTGTTTGTGAGGAGTCCTTGTGCAAAACTTTCCCAGTTGGTAGTTCTGGGGAGAGGCAAACAGGTCTATATCTGGGCTCCCCCATTTACTTGTCAACATGTTGAAAATCCTTGGTTCCAGTTTCCACTCGTGTGGGTCTGCCAGTGTATTCAATTTTCCTGGCAGGAATTGAGCTTGTAGGTGCACTTGATAGCTCAAGGCTGTGTTCCACAATGCCATGGCTAGTCTGCAGAGGGGGGTAAAAATGTGTACCCCCCTGCTTGTTTATGTACCACATAACAGTGGTGTTGTCAGTCTTTACCTTTAGTTGTCCTGGAAGAATGTGGTCCTTGAAGGCTGTCAGCGCATTCTGTACAGCTAATATTTCTTTTTGATTGATATGCAGGTGCATTTGACTTGGGTTCCATTTGCCCTGAATGCACTTCCCTGCCAGGTGAGCCTCCCCATGCATAGTCTGATGCATCTGTTGTTAGGGTTTGGGCAGCAGGGGGTGGTGTGAAAGGTAGCCCCTTGTTTTGGTGACAGGCCTCTGTCCACCAAAGGAACTCTAGGCATAGGCAAGGTATGATAGGAATCATTGCTTCTAGATCCTGACAATGTTGACACCATAGGCTTTTTAGATACCACTGTAGTTTCCTCATATGCAGTCTTGCATAAAGAATTAGAAGAATGCAAAAGGCCATGAACCCCAAGGCTTGCAGTATTTGTCTTGCAGATAGCAGGGTTTTTGTAGCCTTTGAAGTAGGCTGTCAAATGAATTTGTTTCTCTGGCATGAGGAAAGCCATCTGGGAAGTTGTATTCAAGCTTGCTCCCAGGAATATAATTTGTTGGCAGGGTACCAGGTGTGATTTCTTTTCGTTTATGGTGTACCCCAGACAAGTTAGAACCCTTTGTATGAAGGCCAGATGATTCAAAAGTATGTCCTGGCTTTCTGCCTGAATTAGACAATCATCCAGGTATGGGTATATTTGAATATTTCTTTGCCTGTAAAATGCAATAACTGGAGCTAGGCACTTTGTGAATACCCTGGGTGCAGTAGATAAGCCAAAGGGCAGTGCAGAGAACTGATAGTGCATGTCGCCTGCTTTGAAACGTAGGTATCTTCTGCAAGATTCCCTGATAGGGATGTGCAGGTATGCTTCTTTTAAATCTAGTGTTGCCAACCAGGCATCTTTGCCTAGCATAGGAAGCAACTGGTGAAGAGTCAGCATCTTGAATTTTGGAATCTCCAAAAAGGTATTTAGTGTAGACAGGTCCAGGATAGGATGACATGAATTGTCTTTTCTGGGTACCAGGAAAAGTCTAGAGTAGAAACCTTGTCCCTTTTCTTCTTCTGGTACCAATAGAATAGCCCCCATGCTTAAGAGAGAAAGTACCTGTTTTTGGGCCTCTGCCCACTGATTTGGGGGTAGGTCCGGCCACCTGCTTGGTGCTGGCAATGTATGGAAGTGAAATCTGTATCCCTGGGACACTAAATTTAGAATCCATTTGTCCTGGGTAATGAGTTCCCAGTTCTTTGCGTGAAGAGCAATCTTTCCCCCAAAAGGGCAGTCAGTTGATAAGTGCTTGGAAATTTTAAAAGGAAGTCATTGAGACAGCTTACCATAGGGGGGGGTCTTATTACTCCCAGATTTGGAAGTGGAGGCCCCCCACTGCTAAGTCCTGTGCGTATCCTGGGATTGCAGCCTGGGAGCTCTGCTGGATCTGGGTTTGGACTGAGAAGGTCTGGAAGAGGCAGGAAAGGACCAATTCTTGGAAGGCCAATGCCTACTAAATCTTGCAGGTTGTACTTGTAAAAAATCTTTAACAGTTTGCATAGATTTAGCTTTTTCTTCCATCTTTTTAAGAACTTCTTCTGCCTTGTTGCCAAACAGGCAGTCCTGGTTTAGGGGAGCATCCAGTAATTTTGCTTTAACATGATCTGGTAGGGACTGTTCCTTAAGCCAAGCATGCCTTCGAAGTACAGACCCAGTTACAGCAGCCCTGCAAGATGCCTCTAGAGTCAAAACCAAATATGTTTTCCAACCTGTCCAGCTGAATACAATAAATCCTGTAAATCCTTACTTTCAGCACAATCAGGAAACATCATTTTCTGTTTAAGCAATCCAATAATATGCTGCTGATACATCAACATATGAAACTGGCAGTTTAAGGCCCTAATTGCCAAAGTTGCAGAAGCGTATACCTTCTTACCCCATCTATCCAGCGCCCTGGAGTCTCTATCAGAGGGGGTAGGATTTTTAGCAGTAGTAGCTTTAATGCCCTTAGGCCCCTATGAAATGGTCTCAGGATCTGCGGTAGGATTTTTGAAAAGGAACTTGTGAGAGTCAGGTACCCTGTAATATCCATCAGGTTTCCTGGGAGCAGGAGGTAAAGAGTCAGGAGCCAAGCTAGATTCTGCAAATGCATCATCAACAATATCTAATACAGGAGGTATGGCTAAAGGCCTGTGCTGGGGCAGGAGTACGAAATCCCTAAGCCTCATTTTAGAATCAGAGAAATCCTGACTTTCCCAACATAAATTCTCCCTGAGAGTATGCAAGGTTTCATCAAAAGAGAAATCCTCTGGGGGGGGGAGCAGAGGGAATGGATTCTTCAGCATCAGAATCCTCATAGGTAGATAAAGGTAGATCGTGGTCATCAGAGGAAACAGAAAATTCAGAATCCTGGTCGGAAGTATCATAAACAAACTCGGTCCTAGGTCTCTTAGAGGGGGAAGGCTGGCTTCCCCGGATTAAAGTAATAAGATCATCAGCCATTCTTATCATCTGTTTTTTAGGCATAGAGGCCTGACCATCTAGTCTGGGCGTCAGTTTTTTAGGCATGGTTCGAGATTTAGGCCTTGAAGAAGAAGATGGCATTGGTTTAATATGCAAGTCAATAGGCCTGAATACACCTTCAGAAGCCGGTGCCTGCACAGCGGCTCCAGACACATCCAAGGTAGAGACATCTGCAGGTTCCACAGTTGAAGCATCTCACAGCATACCGGACTCTGAATGGGTCTCAGTAGAGGCCTGCAAATCAGAAGTAGTGGGTATCAGGGGCTGCGAAAGCGTCTCACTGAGTACCGGCGAACTGGCGACTGGCTTAGAAGCGTCGTCGGTAGCTTTGGACCTAGCCGGCTTGTCTCTGTCTTTATCTTTGCGTTTTTTTTGGAATGTCGGTAGCCAGATGGCTGACCGAAGACATATCAGGATAACTGAACCGAGCACCAAAATATTTAGAAGCATAAATATAATGACGACGGATAGTTTGTGGTTTAAATAAGGCACAAAACCGACAGTGAGGTAAGTCGTGGTCTGGGCCTAGACAAGGAATACAGTACGAAGAAATGAAAACTGATGACCAAAACCAAAAAATGTAGAAATATGATATACAGCACGAAAAAGGAGCCCAAAGGGTAATGTCCAATGATCGAATTTATTGAGTCACAGAGCAAATCTATCAAGCGCTTTCGCTCAGTGCAATACTGAGCTTTATCAAGGGGTACTTAGCTTTTATTTGAAGACTTCAGTTCTGAAGCCCGAAAATGAAAATTTCAGGAGTAGGCTGACCAGCACTTGCGAACTGCTTCTGCTTCGGGTACCACACGGCAAGAAAGACTGATGTAATGGCGTTGGCTTCATGTTTTATACCCCTGATGACCTGACGTCATGGAAGAAGGGATAGCAACCGATGCAGGACCCAAAACTTTGTTAATCAGGACGACTGAGGGCTACCTGCAAGCAGATAACCCACATGTAATGACTGCAACAGTGAAACACGAAGAACATCAACAGATTAGCATAACATACCTCCATCTACTCACAATCTAATCACAACCACCACCCAAATGTAACTTATTTTTCCAAACAGTGTATGCCCAAAAGCATAGATCCTCAATCTTACTAATTTAAAGTAACATAAACTTGTTATTTTTACTCTATCAGTCCCTGTCAACTAGCAAAGCTAAACCCCCTCTTATCAATACTTAGTAACACCATACAGCATGTCTGTGGCTCACACTCTTCTCATCTGCCTTCTCAGAGTTCTAGCTCTCCTTACCTGCAATCGCATCTCCCCTCAGCATTCAGTTAACACAACTACAAACCCCTACCCATTACTCAACACTCACCTAGCAGTACCACTACACAACACTTACCTAGACTGTCTCTCAGTACCGTTACACAACACTTACCTAGCCTGTCTCTCAGTACCATTACACAACACTTACCTAGCCTGTCTCTCAGTACCATTACACATCACTTACCTAGCCTGTCTTTCAGTACCGTTACACAACACTTACCTAACCCGTCTCTCAGAACCATTACACAACACTTACCTAGCCTGTGTCTCAGTACCATTACACAACACTTACCTAGCCCGTCTCTCAGTACCATTACACGACACTTACCTAGTCCATCTCTCAGTACCATTACACAACACTTACCTAGCCTGTCTCTCAGTACCGTTACACAACACTTACCTAGCCTGTCTCTCAGTACCATTACACAACACTTACCTAGCCTGTCTCTCAGTACCATTACACAACACTTACCTAGCCTGTCTCTCAGTACCATTACACAACACTTACCTAGCCCATCTCTCAGTACATTACACAACACTTACCTAGCCCATCTCTCAGTACCATTACACAACACTTACCTAGGCTGTCTCTCAGTACATTACACAACACTTACCTAGCCTGTCTCTCAGTACCATTACACAACACTTACCTAGGCTGTCTCTCAGTACCATTACACAACACTTACCTAGCCTGTCTCTCAGTACCATTACACAACACTTTTCTAGCCTGTCTCTCAGTACAATTACACAACACTTACTATCCTGTCTCTCAGTACCATTACACAACACTTACCTAGCCCGTCTCTCAGTACCATTACACAACACTTACCTAGCCCGTCTCTCAGTACCATTACACAACACTTACCTAGACTGTCTCTCATACCGTTACACAACACTTACCAAGTCTGTCTCTCAGTACCATTACACAACACTTAGCTAGTCCATCTCTCAGTACCATTACACAACACTTACCTAGCCCGTCTCTTAGTACCATTACACAACACTTACCTAGTCTGTCTCTCAGTACCATTACACAACACTTAGCTAGTTCGTCTCTTAGTATCATTACACAACACTTACCTAGTCTGTCTCTCAGTACCATTACACAACACTTAGCTAGCCCGTCTCTCAGTACCATTACATAACACTTACCTAGCCTGACTCTCTGTAGGGCACTCCAGTTTTCCACTATCTTGAGTGATACTTAAATACACAGTGAATTTCTGGCCCTTTGTCTTTGGCTGAAAGGATTTCAAGCCTGCATAAACTAAAGCACTGCTGGTGATTCCCTGCTAGTGTTTCCCATCCTCACTCTCCTTTGTCGATGCACTTTTTAAGCCTGGTGTTTTTCAGCTGCCCACCCCATACTGTAAATTTAACCCTTACATCACTAGATGGGTAGGCAACTGGGTCACCGACAGAACACATACTGTCAAAGTTGGTGACTCCACCTCCACCAACTAGTGGTGTACCACAAGGTTCTATGCGGAGTCCTTTTATGTTCAAAATCTACTTCTTAGAAGTGCAGGTTGAATTAGGCAGCCTTTGCTTAGCAAGGTGGCAGATGATTGCAAATTGGGTGCAATCACTGAGTCCCTCAACAATGTTAACATACTACAGGAAGGGCTAACACAGAAAAATGACTGCTGCCAAAGTCACAGACTTCAACTAAATGCAGAAAAGTATGTTATTATCCCCCTTGGCAAAGTAGAATTCCCTGCTAACTACAGTATTGAAAATAGCTCCCTAAGTTCAGACCCAGTAGCTTGAGACCTAGGAACACTGGTAGATAGCAATCTGAACTTCAACCACCAAGTTTCCTTTGTGGTAAGGAAAGCACTCTACATTGCACACCTCTTAAGTAAGGACATTGCATCCAGGTCTAAGGATGTTATAGCCCTAATTTAGTTGACCCTCATCAGACCAGTAATGGAGTACAATGCTCCCTTTTAAATGTACCTCAAAAGACACCTGCAGCAGCTGGAGAGACCACAGAGGTTCTTCAACTAGAAAATTCAGGGCCTCCAATCATGACATACATGGACAGACTAAAAGGTCTGTCACTGTACTCTGTATGTATAGCCTGCTGACAGGAGACTTGTGCCTGGCCTACTTGTCAGTCTCCATCCTAGCCCTGATGGATATGCTTCACATGCACAAATCTAATGGCACAAGAGTCACTCATTCCAGGTATCTTAACCTAGCCTTTAACATTAACAGAACATGATGGTGAGACAAATATGTTTCTCATAAACTGCTGATCCTGTGGAACAAACTTCCAATTCATTTGAAGAAGAGCTCTTCACTGAACCTATTCAAGCAAAACCTGGACAAATGGATGGTAGACTCAAATTCACCCTGGAGGTGGCACCCATGTCGCTCATGGACAGGGGAATCGGTGTTGACCATAGACTAGCTCTGCAAAATATGTTCACTTTATAAAGGCAAATGGGACAACTTGAGATTAACATAGCTAGGCTTGTACGGGGTCTAGGGCCACTAGCCTAGTAGCATCATATGAACAAACTCACCCAGAACTAAGCTATCTCAAATGTAAATATCATAAAAACCTTGCCATGATACTCCCTACTAAAAATGAAACATAAATGTAACTGGATATCTAATTCCCTGCATAAAAACATCCCTGTAGAGCTTAAATGAGGCATTCACCTAAAGCCTTGCTCCACTCACAAGAAACAATTACTAACAAATATTCTAATCCTACTCCTCCAACCTTCCCCAAATTCCCAGATTATCTTACTTAATATGAGTCTCAGAAATATATGCAATAAAACACAAGAGTTAGATGTGTGTATTGCAACTTATTCTCCTGACATAATCAGAGTAATTGAAACTTGGTAGAAAACAGAAATAGCTGAGAATGAAATCACCTTACCTCTGCATAACATAATCAGACAGGACAGGAAAGATAAAAGTGCAGTTGGCCTTGCCATTATTTACAAAAGTGGCACTTCTTCCCAATATCTTGGGGCTTTCTTGCTGTACTGAGCATGCGTATGGGACTTTCATTCCAACACTTATGCAGTACATTAGTACTGTGCATAGAAACACAGGAGAAAGGAAGCTCTCCGTTGGTTTTTTTTTGTTTTTAATTAAAATCTAATTTTTAAATAAAATTTAAAAAAAAACACTGAGGAGTGCTACATCTACGTGGAGTGGTTTTTAATTGTATCTGGTTGATGTTTTATTTGGTAAGTGGCTATTTGACTTATTTTTCCAATTTGGACCCTGTTAAGTCGACTGTTGTCACTGTGAGAAATGGAACTGTAGACTGTGTCGGTGCTTTTGAAGTACATTGCCATCCAGTTTATTATGAAACAAGTGCCTTTCATCATCATTCTGCCTTTTTTAGAAAAAACTGATGAGGTTAAAACTACCAACATAAAAATTTCAGCAAAACCCAAATTAAAGTTCATGCTGCTAAAAGCTAGGAGTCTAAATATGAAACTGCACTCATTGCAAGCATTCTTAATCCTGGAAAATGCTGACATCTGTGCAATCACAGAAACGTAGTTTAAAGCTGCGGAGAGCACCCCAGCCATACCCGGTTACTCATCCTATCATACATTCAGACCCCAAACTGTGGCTAGTAAATTCAAAGGAGGTGGAGTTTCAATATATATTAAAGACATACACACCTCCAGGCTGGTCAAACAGTATGACGCAAAGGAGACACTCCAGGTGCAGTTAACCATTGACAAGATCCCTATACAAATCATAGCTAGCTACCAGCCCCCAAATCTGACTCAAGATGCCCAAACTGCCTATCTAGACCTCTTCAAATCTATCAAGATTCAACCCTTTACTCTGATCCTGGGTGACTAACTACCCAAACATAGGCTGTATGAACTACTCATGCCAGAACACAAATGCCCAGAAATTCCTCAATTTTGTCAATGCAAATGCTTTGGAACAGCTAGTTGATACCCTCACAAGAGGTGATAATATCTTGGACATGGTATTAACCAACATGAGTAACCACTGCAGCATCCCTGCAGTATCATCCTCCCTTGTAAGACCAAACCATGAAGCGGTCACATTCGAAGTCACCATCTCCCCTGACCCCCCTCTAGCTAGGGTCAAACAAAACATTTCTCCTGAGGAATGGTATAAAGAGCTTCACAGTTCCCTCCCCCTCTCTAGGAATTGACACCAGTTCCAAAACAATACCAAATTACTATACAAACATTTATATAGATGCATGGAATCAGGAATACCTGACAGGACTAAATCATCCCCTGCAAGGAAGAGTAAACCTGTCTGGTAGACATCTGCAATAAATAAACTTTAAAACAAAAGGAAAAAAATTGCTGTCCAGGATCAAGAAGCAAACAGAGTCCAAATTGGTCACATCTACTAGAGATACTCATAAGGCCTTCTTCACATATGTCCGTAATCTCAAAGGTAGCACCCAGATCTGTTTAGAACTGGTGGTCAAGGACAACACATATATAAATGCCGTAGATATAGCAAACTTGCTGGCTGACAGATTCAGAAAAAATTTCACCCATATGTTCCCCCATCAGTAAATCAGGACATTCCCAGTACCTGTCCCCTTCCCCTTATATCTAGGGATCAGGTCATCACTGCTCCCTTAAAGGAAAAAATACAGCCTTCATGCGATCCGATAATATCCCAGGCTGCATCCTACATGAACTCGGGCAGGAACTTGCAGCACTATTAGGCGCCCTATTCAACCAAAGACTGACTACTGTCTTTGTCCCGCTCACAGCCACTGTCAGCCCTTTACACAAAGGTGGAGCATCCACCGACCTGGGAAATTATAGACCCTGCAAGGCTATGGAACAGATTATCATTGACCTCATTAACAAGGACACTGGCGACCTCCAAACACTCCATCCCGCACAGTTTGGCTTCATCAAAGGGAGGTCATGTCTGTTAAATTTGGTCGACTTTTTTGAGACAGTCACCAAAGCCATGGATGAGGGGAAGTCAGTACATACTGCCTAGCTTGACCTGGTCAAAGCCTTGTACACTATTTCCCACTCGGGCATAATTGATAAATTGTCTCAACTAGGTATCAATCTGTATGTTACCAGATGGGTAGCTAACTCGCTCACTGAAAGAACCCATCTAGTCAAAATAGGGGAAGCCATCTCAAGTAGTAGACCCATATTGAGTGACGTACCCCAGGGTTCGGTCTTAGGGCCTCTGTTATTTGGGATTTACTTTTCTGAGTTGCAGGCCAAAACCAGTGGGCTATGGCTGACAAGTTTGCAGATGTTTTTATTTATTTTATTTTATTTTACATTTATTTTATTTTACATTTGTTGACCGGGCTAGTCTAGCTGGATATATGTCCATTTTCAGTAGAGGCCCAGGGAGAAAAGCTCCAATGGTTAGTACAAGTTTAAAAAGAGATCAGCAATACAAGATTAAAATTTATAAACAGAGGTAGGTAATACACATATTACACAAATATGAAAGGAGCAAAAACAAAAAGTGGAGTAATAAAATGTCTTACAAAATGTAATAAAAAAGTTGCTTTTTTTTTGTGGAATACAATAGTCATACAGTATATATGTGTAAGCATATATCTACATAGATGTTATGTAAAGGGAGAGCTCTTAAGGGTGCAGGGAGAAGAGAACGATAGAATTACGGAAGAAGAAAAGACAGAGGAAGAAGGAAAGTTAAACTGGGTTGGTGCAGGAGCAAAGCCAGTGTTTATTGAGATGCATTTTCAGTTGTCTTTTAAAAAGTGGGAGAAAGGACAAGATGAGATAGCAGGGGGAAGTTTGTTCCACATTTTTCCAACAGAGTTGGAAAAGAGGCAGTCGCCTGCAGAGTTATTGGGTTTGGTAATATTAATCAGTAGTTTGTTTGATGAACGTAGATGTTTCAGGTTATTGTACGGTGAAACGAGGTTAGAGAGTATTGGTATATTATTTGGTTGGTATAGGATCTTGTGAGTTATTAAGAGCTGTTGACGTATGAGCTGGTTAGGAAGTTCAAGCCAACCTAGTTGTCTTAGGTTCAGGCAGTGATGAGTTCTAAAAGGGGATCCTGTAGCAAATTGAGCAATATTATAGTAAGATGTTGCTAGTTTCTTGAGGTTGTTTTTGGAGAGATTGGTGTATATGAGGGAAGCGTAGAGAAGAGTAGATTAGGTGAGATCTGGCTAAGGTGGTCCTAGCTACAGGTGTAAGGAAGGGTTTGATTCTGTAAAGGGATCCAATTTTTTTATTAACTAATTTTATTGTGTTGTTGATGTGAGAGTCAAAGCTGAGATTATTGTCAATAGTTATTCCTAATAATTTTGTAGTTGAATCCAGAGAAATGAGAGTACCGTCAGTGGAAGTGAGAGCGAAGTTTAGTGGGGTAGATTTGCGGGTAGGTGAGAACAGTAACAGTTTGGTTTTCTTGGGGTTGAGGGGAAGGCAACGGTCTGAGAACCATTGTTCAACAGTGGTAAAAGCTTTTTGGGTAAGAGACTGGACTTCAGTTTGAGAGGTAGCTGTGCAGATTATAGTAGAATCATCTGCATATTGTATGCAGGTAGTGTTTGGGATAGCTGATTGTAGGTCATTAATAAAGATAGAAAATAGAAGGAGGGGCCTAGGATAGAGCCTTGAGGTACACCTAAAGAGATAGGAAGGAGATTAGATAGTGAATTTTTCCAGAGTACTGCCTGCTGACGGTCTTCTAGGTAAGATGTACACCAAATTAAGGAAGGAGGATCAAGTGAGAGAGATTTTAGTATGTGTAGAAGAAGTTTATGGTTAACCATGTCGAAACCTTTAGATAAGTCAATGAAGACTGAAGATGATAGATTATTATTGTTGTGGTTATAGTTGATGGAGTTAATAAAGGAGAGTAAAGCAGTGGTGGTACTGTGGGAAGGTCTCAATCCATGCTGACAGTTGGCAAGTAGGTTGTTATGGAGAAGGTGGTTAAGTAGTTGTTTGTGGATACATGTTTCCATGATTTTAGCTATAGGTGATAGAAGTGCTATGGGGCGATAGTTTGAGAAGTCCTTAGAGTTCCCCCCTTTGTGTAATGGGATGATGTGAGATATCTTTCAGATAGAAGGGAAAATTCCTTCGTTTATAGATCTATTTATCAGAATAGAAACGGGATAGGCAATGGATTTGGCTCCTATTTGCAGGAATTCTGCAGGATGTTTGTCTGCAGAGGGGGTGGTAGGTTTTAGTTTTTGGAGCAGTGATGAGACAAAGGAGGTAGAAACAGGTTGTAAGTGAAGATGACTGCAAGCTGGGCGCTGTCATCAATTCCCCTAATGACGTGGACACCTTCCAAGAGGGTCTCACCCAAACAAATGCCTGGTGCCAGAAACATGGCCTCAAGCTAAATACAAAAAAAATGCATCATAATCCCATTTGGGGGTAGTGATGTCCCCACAAATTATCACATTAATAACAATGTTCTAAGCATACAGTCAGTCATGAGGGATAACAAACTAACGTTTGACCACCATGTTGCTTCCACTGTACAGAAAGCTTTCTACATGCCCTACGTCATAAGTAAGGGTATCTCATCCAAGGACAAGGAGGTCATAACATCCTTGTATTTTCCCTTATAAGGCCCATTATTGAGTGCCATGTCCCATTCGGCATGTACCTCGCAAAGCACATGCAGCAGCTGAAGAGAACACAGAGGTTCCTCACCAGGAGAATCCAGGGCCTCAAAAATCCACCATACAAAAGCCCTATACCTCTACTCTGTTTCATACAGACTCATCAAAGGTAACCTCTGTCTGGCCTACAAAGTGATACTGGACCCTGGACCTTGATAGGACTGTGCATATCCGCAAGTCAAGCTCCACTCAAGTAACCCACACACGTGGACTCAACCTGGTCTGTGACATTAAATGGATTTGTTGGTGGGACAGATATGTGTCCCAGAGACTCCCCCATCTGTGGAATAGACTCCCTCTCCATGTCAAGCAGAGTACCTCTTTACCCCTTTTTAAGTGCAACCTGGATAACTGGATGGGAAATAGAAAATGCATCCCTGGGATTCCTCCCATGTCCCTGCTGGACAGGGACATTTATTTATTTATTTATTTAACATTTGTTGACCGGGAAAGTCCGACTATGTTCCACAGATCCTGTTTTCAGTGGAGGCCCGGGGAGAAATGCTCCAGCATTGGGTGCTGATTTGTCTATACATGAGCTAAACACTTGGCTAGGCTTATAATGGCCTCAGGGCCAATAGCCTAGCAACTTCCTATGATCCTATGAACAAGTTGGTTCATAGTATACAATTGTGTGTGGAACAAAGATTTACAGAGGCTCAGTCTGACTATTTCCACTTTTTTTTTTTTTTTTACAGAAAAAAAAAGTTTGCAATCTGGACAGTTTAGAGGTACAAGAGAGACAGGACAGAAATACAAGGAACGTTATTCAAAACTAAAGAAACATACCCGATTTTGCTTGTTATTTCTGTCCTGTCTCTCTTTTGCCTGTAAACTGTCTGGATTGTGAATTTCATACCTTTGGTAGCATATATGAATAGAAGAAAGTCCAGGTGACCTGACTTTTTTCGTCGGTATATGCTCAATTTACAATGAGCATGTTAGTTGGGCTGACCAATCAGCACGCTTGTTTTTGAATATTAATGGCCAGTCATTGTATAATAACAAATATTCTACTCCGCCTCCTCCACCTTTCCTCAAATTCCAAGATTCTCTTACTTAATATGAATCTCAGAAGTATATGCAGTAAAACTGGAGAGATACATGTTTGTATTGCAACCTATTCCCCTGACTTAGTCATAGCAACTGAAACTTGGGTGAAAAAGAAATAGCTGACCATGAAATCACTGCACCTGAATATAATATAATCAGACAGGATAGGAAAAATAAAAGTGCAGTTTTGACTTGCCATTATTTACAAAAGCTCACTAAATGTCACCGCTTATCCATAAGAAATACCAAAGTTCAGTAATGAGGAACTGCTACTAACACACCTCAAATACCTGATAGAGCAAAACACTGCTTATCAGCTTTTTATATTCTTTTGTTTGTTTGTTTGTTTGTGTCTTTTGGCTTTTCCTGGTTAGGGGTCGCCACAGCGGAACTCCGGTCCGCTAATGATTGGCAGTAGAGTTTTACGTGCTGGCTTGCCGGGCCTAACGCACAACCTACAACAAAAGAATGCCCATTCATGCATGTCGCCACACAGAAGACGCTCTAACTGAGAACTGAACGGGCAACGTCTAACTGTGAGGCGACAACGCTACCGCATCCCCACCACAGCGAAACATAGCTTTTTATATTCTTTACTTTTCTTTATTTGTTTATCATTTTCTGACTGGGTTAGTTCCACTAGGGGAGACCTGAGGTGATATTTATACTACTAGATAAGAGACATTCCCTTACTCTTTTCAAGAGGTGCCGCGGGATCTTTTACATCCACGCGAGCTACCACCAACTCAGGCAGATCATCAGTTTAATGCCTTATACAAAGGGCAGCACACTCAGGAGTGCAGAACCCCCCTTATGCTGCACTACAGTGTCAGCAATCAATCTACCTGGTATGGGAATAGAACCCACAGCCTTTTCAATCAAATGTTAGTGTGCTATCTCTAGTGCCCCTGACATATTCTACCACAAAACAATATCACCACTGTTAGAAACATTTTATTTTGGATATTTCTTCATATCCATCATAAAACAATAATGCTGGGAGACCAGAACAGAATACAGACTGTAATATCATCAATAGTAGCACACCAACTCATTCCAAGAATTTTTGCAACTTTACTCATTCAATCACATCTACTACAAGAGTCCACAAATGTACAAAAAGGCAATCTATATTTGGGCTAGCTGCTAAATAATAATCTTGACATAATAAAGATACATGGCTGTCTACCAGATAACATAAGTAACTACCTTCCAACCTATGCAGTAAGATGTTACAATATTCAAGATAAACAAAACACTTACAACCAAATCCACTTTTCAACCAACTTTAACAAAGAAATCTTAATCCAAACATTGGCACAATATAAACAGGAAAATATTCAAGTCCCTGCCCCTTGACACTGACATAGCATATTTCAATAATATATTCCTAAAAATCCTCCAACTCCCCTCTGACTATTAAAATGGCTTTTGATACAATTGCTTACCCCATCCCAATGCTAATAAACAAATCTATATCAGAATATAATGTTCTATCTATCTACAAGAAATCATTCATTGCGTCACTACATAGACAAAAAATGTAAGAAATAGAAGAAAGGTCGAACTACAACTTTGAAAACTGAAATAAAAAAGCTGGACAAACAGAGTAAGCATAGCATGACACAAGATCAAGAAAAATTGGAAGAAAATTTATATAAAGATATTGAGCATAATAGGAAAGATTTTTATAGAAGATGTGGAAGGAGTAAGACTTTCAAGATGGCTGCACAAAGTGTAACAGCGTATTTCTAGCTCTCCCAGTCTGAAAACAGAAACTCAGCAGAGAAGGGCAGTATACTTGTATTCATGGGTAAATTTCATTAACTGGCTACTAAGTGGACTGCCTGGATGCCAGGAATAAAGAAATACAAAAAACCTGGAAACATCAGCTACAAGAAGTGAGGAAGAAACACTAACTGGGGAAAGTTCTGCAGCTGTTCTGCAAAAAGCAATGCAACCTTCAGACATGACTTCCAGTGACCTACAGGAAGATATAGGATACTGCATACACATCTGGTTAAAATATAGAGATGATAAAGCTGCAAAAATCAGAGGTCGAAATGAAGAAAAGGCAGGCTGAATATGAGACTGCTCAGAAGAGATATTTCAAAAGATAACACAATTAAAGAACAGAGCACATAGGGGAAACATCAGATTTTCAGCTATACCAGAGAAGCTGGAAGGAACAGACAGCATTAGTTTTATGAAGCACAAATAAGCATATGGACTGGTATACCACAGCAGGAGCTGTTAGTTGAAAGGGCACATTGCGTGTCTGCTCCAAACCTGGCTATAAGAAAGCAACCTAGACCTTTAATAGTAAAGATGCAATCCTACCACCAGAAGGGGTTGATTCTGACAAATCTGTGGGAGAAGGACAAAGTACTAAAAGTGGGACAGAGCAGAGTGTTTTTGGAGAATACACAAAAAGAATAAACTGAACAGAATCACCACGGCTTAAAGACAAAAATAACTTTAATGTAAAAAATGAGTAAGGGCTTTCATGACCTAACAGTCGCTTCTTCAGACTCTCAGAGTAACAGCACCTGCTCCCTATTTAAAACAAAAACATCCAATTAAACAAATCAGTTAAATATATAGATCTTTTAAAGACATATACATACCGTCTCATTTACATTATACAAAAAATGTAACTAATGCATATCGATCTAAAAAAAAAACTCAATGGCGGAGTGCACGTGCACACAGCAAGGGTTTAAGAGACACCATATCATTAATTCCAGGAACCTTTGCTGCATTAAAAAACAGAATCCACATCAGTTTGGCCATCTCAATCTTATTTTTGATGTCCCCTCCTGTAATACTATCCTTCACAATTTATAACACAAAAAACTTAAACTTATGCTGGGGCCCACTGGCTTTAATATGGCGTGCTAAAGCATTACTATCCCTATTATTATTATTCCTATTATTCCCGATGTCTCTGAAATGTTCTTGAATATGTTCCCTCAGAGAATGATTAGTTTTACCTATATAGAATGCAAAGCACACCACACAGAAACTAAAATACACAACATTCCTAGTTTTACAATCTGCATAGAATTTGCATTCAACCGTTACCCCTGTCTGTGGATGTATAAACCTCATGGTCATACTTTTAAGTTCATACAAAGCTCTGTACTCATCATCATTCAAATTATAAAAGGCAGGGTAATGCTCATGCTTAAACACATCCCTTATTTCTCTTTCACATACTGAGTGTCTCGAGTACAAATATACTGGGCTTCTTAAACTTAGCATAACCCATACTCTGTCCTGGAAACATTGATTTTAATGATATATTCCTGGCAAATACTTGTAAATCTAAAAGATCTACCATGCTTGACCTTCTGGCCATAACAAATGAAAGGCCTCTATTAACTAAAGAAATGTGTGCCATTTTTAATATATGTGAGGAGAGATTAAACACTATTCCACTCATGGTTTGTTCCATGCCTTCAGTTCCATTCAAGCCATTTCCATGCTCTGCAACTGCAGGGTTCTCCCTTTCATAACTTGTTTCTGGACCTCTCTTCTTTGACGATTGGTAATGGTCCCTGCAACAAAAAAGGCAATTTGCTTGATTCTAGCAATGTAGAGGATGCAGCAGCTGTTTGTGGCATGGCCGTCCCAGACCCAGAATGCACTACAGGTGAATGTGTAGCCACAATATCAGTTTCTATAGTAAAGGTATAGCCAGATGCTGTGGTTCAATTCCAGGAGTGAACAAGAACAAGTTGAATCTGGAAAGGTGAGGGTTCCTATAACCTTTTCAAGTGATGCCAATGTTTTCTGTGATATCATTAAAAGGAATTGGGGTATTTTAAAAGTGTCTGAGGAACTTAGAGAGGTTTTGAGTGAGAGATCTATGTTTTCTTTTAAGAATACTCTCTCACTAAAATGGCAGTTATGCTACAGGTCAGGATTAGCTAGATCAGCATCTGTATCACAGAGACAAGGGATGTATCCCTGTAGAAGTTGTAGTACCTGTGATTGTATCTATACAGGCATGAGGTTCATACATCCAGAGAAAGGGGTAACAGTTGATTGCAAATTTTATGCAGATTGTAAAATTTATTTGTTCCTGTAACATTGGCAGAATCTTTATCCAGGAACTGGTTTTCATTTTATCATTTGCTTTGTGGAGAATGATTACTCATTGTACACCAGATAGAAGAGGAGCAAATTTATTACATTATTCAGAGAATGCTGAGATGTAGGTATGAGATTCAAACTGATACAACCAGCTATCTTCAAGGTATTCTTCCCTGGAGGGGACAAAATCATTTTTTGATTAAGTACTTGCTAAGGAGGAAATACAAAAGTTTGTCCAACAAAAAGTAAGCTGTGAAACAGAAGGAGAATCTGCTTCTTGTTCTTCTGGTAATAAAGACCAAAGAGGGACTGCACCTGTGAAACCTTTTCAAAAATTTCAACGGAAAATGTTGGAGAGAAGAAAGGGAGCATAAGATTTAACTTAAACAATTGAGAGTACATTGGAAATGAAGCAGAGACAGGATTTTGGAGATGAACAGTAATAAAACAGTAACTTAATATGGGATTACAATGCAATGATTATATTTGTGAACTATGACAGAAAAAGAAAATCTGGAAATACTGGACTTTTTTCAGAATTTATTGGAATTGTGCGGACTCTAAAGCATATGCCCTACTTCATGTCATTAATGTTCAGAAAAGTGCTTCAGGTAGGGGAGGAGGAGGGAGAAAGTTAAATGTTTAAGTAAAGATTTTTTCATTATAAATATTACTAATTCTGTGGCATGTGGTTTTCTTTACATGCTATATTTTTTCAGTTATTTGTAAGTGTAATGGGGACTGTAAATAGGTGCTGCTGTTCTTTTTTTTTCCCTTCTTCTATCTTTCTTTATGTTCAGTTTTAAGAAATGTAGGCACTGCGTCATATAAAAAAAAGCCTGGTAAAAAAGCATGATAAAAAGAAAATGAATGTGCTTTTTCTCATTCTTGCATGGGGGAATGATGGAATTAAAGACGTTAGACTGATTTAGTTTTAAGAGAGAAATGAAAAAGATCACTGAATATTATGAGGCTTTTTTCTAGCCAATACATGTATGCTCTGTAACAATTTTGCAGCTGATCTCCATGTTTCCATGGAAACAATCTGATAAAGACAAACTTTCTGCCTGGTTCTCATGTCTCCTTGGAGCCAATCTGATAAAGAGAAACTGGCTACAGTCTGGTGGAAAGTGATTGGCTGGGGGGAAAAAGAAAAGAGAAACTGGCTAGGAGAGAACATTTCGCTGAAAGCATTCTGGGGCTTTCCCAAGGTAGTTAATTTTCTCTGAAAACATTCAGGTGTTTTCCCATCTGGGAGAGCTATAAAGATAAGGCAAAACCAATCAGCAGTTAGTAGAAGTACAGGCTGCACCATGCATCTTAGCATGGATAAGCTTTCTTTTAGGTTAACTAAAGTCTATGAGTGTGGCTGTTAGTTTGGGACTTTTGTTCCTATTAGCAGGATAAGAATTCAATATTTGAAGGTGTGCATAGTTTTGTGTGTTAGTATTACATTAATAAGTTTTAGGGGGTATCAGGGAGTGTTTTTAGGGCTTTCAATAAAACAACAAGTTTTATAAGCTGTGACATAGGCTCAAATGGATATGATAAGAAGCAACAGTATAAAAGTTCAACCTGCCAAACAGTGTATGCATGTAACACAAAAGCTGGAACTAGACATTTAACAAAAAAGGTGTTATACATAAAAGGTGGGAATAATAGCTTTTTAATACAATGATGCTTTCTTTAATGTCTTTAAATGTAAATGGCATAGATACATACAAACAAGAAAGAGTAGTGAATTATATTAAAAATGTAGAGTGCAAATAGTTATGTAACAGGAGACACAGAAAGAACTGAACACTGACAGAACCCACTCAGCCAACATAGGGGAAGCCACCTCTAGTAGTAGACCTGTAGCAAGTGGTGTACTCCAAGGATCAGTGTTGGGGCCTCTACTCTTTAGGATATAACATTCTGAAGTGCAAGCCAAAACCAGTGGTCTGTGGCTGACCAAGTTTGCAGATGACTGCAAGCTGGGCACTGTCTTAAATTCCCCTAGTGATGTGAACATCCTCCAAGAGGGCCAAACTTACCCAAACTAATGACTGGTGCCAGAAGCATGGCCTCAAACTGAATGCCAAGAAACACATCATTATCACCTTTGGGGAAAATGGCATCCCCCACTAATTATCATATTAATAATAATGCACTAAGCATGCAATCATTCGTGAGGGACTTAGGCACCCAGGTTGATAGCAACCTCACTTTTGAGCACCACATTGCCTCCACTGTACAGAAGGCTTTCTACATGACCCACCTCATAAATAAGGGTATTTCATCCAGGAACAAGGTCATAATATCCCTGTACTCCTCCCTTATTAGATCCATTATCGAGTACAATGTCCCCTTTGGCATGTACCTTGCCAAGCACATGCAACAGTTGGAGAGACCACAGACGTTCCTGACCAGGAAGATCCAGGGTATCAAACACCTATCCTATACAGATAGGCTAAAAACCCTGTCCCTCTACTCAGTTTCAAACAGACTGCACAGAGGTGACCTGCGTCTGGCATACAAGGCCATCTCAGACCCAGCCTTGATGGAGTTGCTGCATATCCATAAGTCAAAGTCCACTCACACAACCCACACGCAAGGCCTTAACCTGGTCTGTAAGATTAATAGAACTTGTTGGCGGGATAGATTTGTGTCCCAGAGACTCCCCCATCTATGGAATAGACTCCCTTTCCATGTCAAGTAAAGTGCCTATCTAGCCCTCTTTAAGAGAAACCTGGACAACTGGATGGGAAACAGAAAATATACCCCTGGGTTCCCACCTGGGTCCCTGCTGGACAGGGGAAAGAGTTGCTGACTTTGAGGGAACATGGGCGAGATTCTTGGCTAGGCTTATAAGGGCCTCCAGCCCACTAGCCTAGTATCATCCTATGAACCTATGAACATGTGAATTTGATAAGGTTTTCAGGATGGTTATTCAGCTGAATACCTGAGAGAAAGGAAAGGAAATTAATTGCAAGAGGAGCTCCAACAGTGACAGAAGAGGATAAAAAGATATTAACAGCAGATTTGTAGTGCTAAGGGGCTACAGGCAATGGAATAGGATTATACCTAAAACTGCTATAATGGAGCTTAAGAAAATTCTGGGAGAAATAATCAGTTTTCAGCAAGGAATATTACTTATAGATCAGGACTGGAATTTGATTTGCAGAAGTGAAGATGTGTCTGGGAGACCTAGAAGGGAAAACTATAACAAAGGAGGGTAGATTTTTTTGAAGAAATTTATGAAAATATTTGGGATGGAAGATGTGAATTCAGTAATAGGAGTTTGGAGTGAATTACATTTATTCCACAAGATATAAAAAACAGTGCTAGGCTATACAGAGTTTACATTTCACTGGAAAATGTACATTTAATTGAAGGTCTTGGTACTTCCCCAATAACTATTTCAGATCATGCACCAATAATCGCTAAAATAAAAGCACTGGGTAATAAAAGAAAAATGAGGGCACTTTCCTACCTGTCTGTTGAAAAGAGGGGAATTTAAGGAATGGGTAGTGGAAATTATTCAGTAACTGTTAGAGAGGATAGGATTTTTTTTTCTAAAAATATAGCTAGGGAGTGGGGTAAAATTAAGGGAGAATAAAAGAAAGGAAGCTATGGTTAAGAAGTCACAAGACTTATTTGGAGGGACTGACAAATGTTAAAGCACTGCAGAATAGGGAGAAACTCACAGAACAGGAAGAGGATCAACTGCAGAAAATAAGAGGTTACCTCGATAACATGCACAAGCTTAGAAAGATTGCTGTTAAGCAACTGTTTTTTAATAACACTAGAGCACAAAAACTTTTAGTACAACGACTCAGTCAACACAAAGTAGAAAGGGCTGTCACCAGACTTAGGGAGCCTATAACAAGGAAGCTAATAAGAGATCCTGTAGAGGTATTAGAAATATTTCAGAAATTCTATGAGAGTCTCTATAAAGCAGAGAAATATTAAACTCAAGAAAAGATACAAATGGAAATGTTTATTGAAGAATTAAATATGCCAAGGTTAGAGGTAGATGAGGCTCAATGACGAATGGTTAGGATAGGAGGAGAGGAGATAAACATGGTGATGTATATCCAGTCTGCAGGAAAGTCCCCAGGTATAGATGGTATTCCTGAGGAAGTCTGGAAACTAGGAGGAAAAAAATGATAAAGATGTGGAAGGTTTTGTTTAACAGTATCTTAACTCAAAACATCCGAGTGATGCCTCCAGGTGCATCTGCAGTTAATTCCTACTGACATGTCTAGGTGTCAAATATTGCTTGTCCATATTTATATCAATATTTCCATGCTATGTACAAGGTTTTAAAATATTTCATCTTAAAAAGTGTACACAATGACAGACTCAAATGCATTAATATTTGACCTCGGTCTAGTGCAGGTACGCAGAAATTAACTTTTTTTATTATATTAATTTGTATAGAAATAATGTTCACATTTTGCTAAATATCTCAACAACCATGCAACACAGATGGAATCCCTTAGTCTCATATGAAAGCTGCTGAGATATTGTAAGTTGTTTACAAAATAATTCTATCACTTTTAAAATTTGGTTTAAGACCTAGAATTACCACTGTAAAATAGTTTTTGCTGAAGAGTTTGCCATTTAAATTTCTTTCATAACCCCTATGGTGCCAGAGATATGAATATTTGAAATGTGAAGGCATAATTTGATTCTGTCAAACGAAGTTACAGTTCAAACCTCCTGAGCTCCATTGGAGTGAATGACTTAGGAGGAACCAGGCAGGGGTGTCCTAGGATTACCACCTGTCCCACTTTGCGAGGGACAGTCCCTCTTTGGGCAGTTGTGTAGTGACAAAAAATATTAAAAATGGCAAATGTCCTGAGACTGTAGAACATAATTATATCCCATATTTTATGTAATAATTGCATAAAATAGTTTTTTCTGTATCTAAAATACCTAAATGTTACAAGAAACAGAATAAGCAACTAAACTGCTACAAGAATAAGCTTTTATTTAGGCAAAAAAGTAAAGTTCTATCCTTTGTACTGACCGTGGGTATGTGTCGGCCTGTAAAATCTGACGTGTGTCCTGAAAATATCCCACTTTGGCCATTTGAAAAGGTGGTAACCCTAGGGTGTCCTCTTTCCCCTTGATTATTTGCATTATATTTAGAAACAATGGCAAAGAAAATAAAGGACTCAGAAATTCAAGGATACAATTGGTATGGTAGTGAAGAAAAGCTGGCTTTTTTGCAGATGATATTATTTTACAGCTGGCAAAACCAGAAAAAGACATTAAAGTGTTGTGGACAGTTTCAGATCTTTTCAGGATACAAAATTAATGAAGCTGAAACAAAGGCAGTGGCGGTAAATTTTGTATATATGGGGACATGATAAAATGAAGTGTTTATGGGTTGTTGTTGTCTTTCGGCTTTTTCCCAGTTAGGAGTCACCACAGCAGAACTCCCATCCGCTAATGATTGGCAGTAGATTTTGACGAACACCGAGGTGTATGGGTATGGATTAAAAATGATTCTAGTGTGGGAGCTAAGGATATGTGGGAAGAGACTAAACAAAAAATAATACAAAAAATGAGAAAATGGAAGCTTTGTTATATGGATATGCATAGGAAGATACAAGCAGTTAAAATGTTTGTATTCCCTTTAGTCTTATACACAGGTCAGGCATATTTTTATCAACCAAAGGAGAAGTTTTGGGCAGCAATTAATAAACAGCTGAAGGACTATATCTGGGAGGTGAAGATGGCAAGAATCATGTGGTATAAGCTGATTCTTGCAGTAGAACAGGGCAGACTGGGATTACCCAATCTGAAGGGGTATTTCAGAGCTGCACAGTTAAGAATCCTATACACAGCACAAGCAGAAAACTATAAGTGAAAAGGGATAATGATGAAAAGCGTGGAGCCCCAAGAAACAAGGAGTGACTGGGACTTTGGATGCCGGCCTTTAAGGAGAATAACAATAACCATACAGAATATTATATCCATAAAGTAGCAGAAAGTATACTAAAAACTAAACTAACATGGGAATGCATCAAGGAGATTCTACAGATAGAGATGACTGCAATTAAGGATACAGACAATAGGCAAGAGGGGGGTTGGAATTTATTGGAGAAAACTGGCAAAGGAACCAAGGTATAGGGAGCAAATAACTAGAGAAGGAAAGATGATGGAATGGGAAAACACCAAGAATTTATTTAGACTTGCCTTCCCTATCAGGGATTGAAATCAGAGTATAGGCAAAGAGAAAGAAATAGGGTATCCTAAATGAAAGACCAGCACTTGTAGATTTTACAATAGAATCTACAACAGAAACTGTCACTAAAAAAAGGAATAATTAGTAAAGCATATAAAATATTGCATGATAACTATAAGAATCAATCAGAGGAGATTAGAACGGGTTGGGAAGAAAGAGTGGATAAGCAATTCACAAAGAAACAATGGGAGGATACATGTATGTCTCCCAAATATGCAACAAAATCTAGCAGATTTAGGATTTTTGCCTGGAAATGTTTACATAGATATTTTTATACCCTAAGTAGACTACAGAGAATTTTTCCTCAGGAAGGCAGCAAATGTTGGAGGTGTGAAGGCGAAGAAAGAGGTAACTGGGAACATATTTTCTGGGAGTGTGGTGAGTTGGCAGACTTTAAGGATTCCCTGCGGGATACACTGTCAAAGGTGCTGGGTGGGCAGATTGTTCTGATGAGGGAGATGATTTTGTTGAACTATGACACAGAATTACAGTTCCGTAGACATGGTAAGGCCTTGCTATGTCTAACAATGGTGGCTGCCTAAAATGCAATTACTAGAAAATGGAAATCAAAATTTAAACCAGCGACGACACTGGAAGTATTGAATACAGTAACAGAGATAAAACAACTGGAACTGAGACCTTTAGAAAAGGGTAGGAGCAAACTACATAGGAAAAAATAGGAATTGTGGGAACAATACATAGAAGGGAGGAATGCGGTTTAAAAGGTGGCAGGACTTAAATGAGCTCTGTAAAGTTGGTGTAAAGAAAGATTTGGTAGATTATAAGTGATGTATAATGTTTGCAACTGGGAGTGTTTCACTATAGTTTGTGATATAAAATGGTTGCAACTAGGATTGTGTAGGTGTGGTTTGTGTTCATTTATATAAATGTATGATTCCCTATGAAGTGATGGTTTAATAAAGATGCATCTTGTTTAAAAAAGGCAGGAATTAAATAATTTATGTAATATTGTTTAGGTTATATGATATATAGCAATATATGTGAAGTATAATTTTTATGTTAATATAGTTTGATTACGTTTATATGAATGCAAATTTGCCTATTGTCACAAGTGGCACTTCAATAAAGGTGTCTGGGGAAAAAAGAGATGTTGATGTAGTAAAGACATCCAAATTGACTTCAGATTCTGAAATTTATTCTCAGACACAACAGAGTATAAATATATTTACAAAATCGTATGCAAAACAGTTTGGCTCCACAAAAGGGGTGATAAGTTGTTCTAGTGACATCCAGGTAAGCTCAGATACAGGAATCAAACTAAATTATATTAAAAAAGAACTGCACAAATTGGAGCCAAACAAAGTGAAGGGATGAGATGGAATTAGTAACAATGACATGAGAACACTTCAGCAAGAACTTATGGTACCATTATATTTATTATTCACTAGGTCATATAAATATGGGGAGATTCCTCAAGTGTCTACTTTCATGTTGTGGAAAAATAATGGAGAAGGTAATACTGGATACGTTATTGTCAGAACTGGACAGGCTGGGACTTGAAACCATATATCAGCATGCATAAGGTGAAACTAGATCTATTACCTACTGTAACATGATGTTCTATAACAATATAATAACAGCTATGAATGAAAAATTGTGATGTAATTTATAAAGATTTAACTTCAACATTTGACAGGGTCATACACAAAACACTGATCAATAAATTAGAAAAATTAGGTACTGATGTAGCCTTGATATGATGGATTGCTTAATGGCTTACAAATAGGACATGGCAAAAATCATATAGCAACTGGACAAGTGAAATTCTTGGTTACAGTCAGGGTGTCCCACGGGGCTCTGTCCTAGACCCTTACTTATTTAGATTGTATCTTTCAGACCTAACTTTTTCATCTAAGGTGTTCTACAGTCTATACGCAGACGACCTGAAATTGGGTAAACTCATTACATGTGTTACAGAGAAGGCATGTCTGTAACAGAACTTGACAGCATTGATCCTTTGGGCACAGGAGAATAATATGCTGATAAATACATCAAAAATTAAACATATGAGCTTTGAGAGACACAGATGATGAATACTTAATACAGTGCACAGTGACAGCAACTGTTGACTTATTTGAGGACCTGGGTAGATCCAGCTATGACTTTTTCTAATCATATCAACCAATTGGTTAATGATGGTTATAAAACTATAAGCTGTATAAAAATATTTATACAGTCTTGGAAATCAGAAAAGATGAAGTCATTGCTTGTTAGTTACCTAAGACCCAAACTTGAGTCTGGAATAATGATATGGAAACCTTATAAGAAAACAAGCATGAATAAACTGGAAAGAGTACAGCGCAAATATACATAGGGCATCCATGGATGTGAAAATTTAAGTTATTATGAAATACTAAAATATCTTAACTTGTACTGTGTCTCATGGACATCTAAGAGGCGATCTTATTCTTGTATATAGGGCATTTAGAGACAACTACCTCTGGGAATGTTTTGGGGTTATCAAAAAGTAGTAAGGACTCATCAGACAACCTATGTATAAGATTCTATAGGAATGAGAAGTGTACTAATTGGTTCTCTGAGAGAGCAACTGATGCATGGAACAGACTACCAAATTACATTAAAGCAAAAACTAGTTTAGATATTTTTAAGAACAGAATGGACACTTATTGTGGGAACAAGTGTTTTGGTATATTGGCATGCTAGAAGGGCATTAATGCCCATGCTTAAAATACTTGCATGTATATTTGTAACTACAGGCCTATAGCAATCCTCTCCTCCTGTCAGAAACGCTAGAAAAGGTCAGGTCATACAAGACCTAAACATAAATAACATCCTGTCCAAAACACAGCACAGTTTTAGGAACCACCATAGTACAGCTACTACCCTACTTCATTTAACCGATACTATAATTCAGCACAGGGATAACAAATCAGTATCAACCATATTCCTGGATTTATCTAAGGCTTTTGAGACAATATCTCACCAGCAACTACTTTACAAATCTACATCCATAGATCTCTCACAATCCTCCTGTACATTGGTGTTTAGTTATTTATCACATAAAAAAGCAGTTAAATGGAAACATGAATTTTCATCCTCTCTGCCAGTCACAATAGGCCTTCCACAAGACTCCATACTAGGGCCTCTGCCAATCACAATAGGCCTTCCACGAGACTCCATACTAGGGCCTCTGCCAATCACAATAGGCCTTCCACAAGACTCCATACTAGGGCCTCTTTTCTTTAATATCCTCATTAGCAAACTCAGAACCAAAGCAAAAATGGAGCAACTAGCATAAAAGAACAAAGAGCCAATACACAATGGTAGAGCACTGAATCAGCAACCAGAATACACTACAAAGGTATAAGAGTCACAAATTTAATAAAAAGACATTTGGTACTTTCACCTGTAATGAATAAGAACTTCATTAGAAAAGCAATATCTCAGCCAGATTCAGTCTTTTACAATCACAGCTGCTAACAACATTATAACTGGAAAATACAAGTAGCAGCGCACAAACAAATCCAAAAACGTTCAAGGCAGCAAGTCCAGGAATATGAAGTCGAGAATATCGCCAAAGATTTTACATATATATATATATATATAAACACACACACTTTATTCCAAATAAAATTAACAGATAAAACCATTCAATAAAAGCAGTATAACCAAGCACTTTCATCTCCGCTTATTCGGAGACTTTTTCAAGGTTCAAAATACACTGCCAGGAAGTGCCTTTTAAAAGGATGTCACCACCCCCTAAGTTACAGCAACCAATAAACATTAAAAACAGTATCTAATAAACCATATAAAGTATATTGTAAAAGATTCCTTAATTAACAATTGCTCACTACTACCATATAAAATATATAGTATAATATATGCAAAAAATATATAAAAAAATGTATATAACAAATCTTAATCATTGTCAATGAATCGACACATAAACTGTACAGAATACTGAATTAAATAAACAACATTCAATATTTACAATCTAAACTTATAAAAATCTTTAAAGTTATTAACATCCCTAAAAACACTAAAAACTAAAAGATACTAAAACTAATAAGTGAGATTGTTTTTAAGTATCCGAAACATGATCTCATCTGCCTAACGCCTTTAATTTAAGAAAACAGGTTAGAGAGAAGGTATCATTAATCCCTGGCCAGTGGTTAGCATTAATTTTTAACTGCCATAATGCCTCCTGTCTCTCCAATTGTAAAGTCCAAGGGCCACCTCTCAAATCAATATCAAAAGTGTCAATAATGGTAAATTTAAAACTATGTCCTTCAAAGTCCTTGCAATGTCTGGCCAGTGCATTAGTATCCTTTTTTAATCTTATGCCTCTCAAATGCTCGTAAATTCGACATCTTAACTTTCTGGCAGTGTATTTTGAACCTGAAAAAGTCTCCGAATAAGCTGAGACAAAAGCGTTTGGTTATACTACTTTTATTGAATGGTTTTGT
Organism: Protopterus annectens; assembly: GCF_019279795.1. NCBI lineage: Eukaryota > Metazoa > Chordata > Ceratodontiformes > Protopteridae > Protopterus > Protopterus annectens. The sequence continues at coordinate 1,846,197,928 of NC_056732.1, read as the reverse complement.
CTGTTAATTTTAATTTTATTTTGAATACAGTAGATATATATATATATATATATATATATATATATATATGTATATATATATATATATATATATATATATATATATATATATATATATATATACATATAATGTAAAAATCCCTGGACTTGCTGCCTTGAACATTATAACTGAATTAGTAACCCATTCTAAAGTACAAGGCATTCAAATAGACAACAGCCTTAAATTTGATCTACATACATGTCAGACTATTAAAAAAAGAACAACAACAACAAAAACTAGGTTCTCTATATAGGGGCAAACCTACCTAAATGACACAGCAAGAAATACTCTAGCCTCATCCTAATTAGTTCTGTCCCGTTTTATGCTTCTTTTATCCTTGCTAACACAAATGCCACACTGAAGACTAAATGGGTCTATGTCATATCACCGAACGGCCACATTGTCAAATGTATCATCTTGTCGACAATGCAGGCTGTTGAACAGCTCTGACTGAGATTGCATTAAGGTATGGATCGGGAAATTTGTTCTTTTCCCCACTGTAGTATGATCTTGGAGGTGGTATATATAATTAGTGGGGGTGTGGGGGCACAGCCCCCTGCATGGGGGGTTTGACGGCCTGCATTGTTGAAGAGATGATGTTCGACAATGTGGCTGTTCGATGACATGACCCAGACCAAACAGCCTCTTGTTGTAATAATGACACAATCTTTGCTACCAATCCTACAATGTGAGGCTTTAAAACAACTAAACTGTACAGAACCAAATAACTTCCTCAGATTCTCTCAGGTAATTATTGCATATAAAGTAGTACATTATCCCAAAAAATGCCCAGCATTAAAAAAATACACTACTGCCTCACACTCCTACAAGGAATCTCCAGACAGATGAAAAATTGCTCCTAAGTTCTACTAAATCTAACAACTCATCATAGGATTTTGGTTTGGAGTTATTCATTTAAGGTTTGTTTTCATCTATTTTTTTTTTTCTTACATTGCATTTTGTTTTGCTTTTAGTTTTTTGTTCTTTTTGGAGTTTTAAGAGGTCTTGGCTATGGTCAGTTAGAAAATAATTATTTTGCAGACAGTGAATAACATCCACTAATTAGCATGAGGAGCTGAGAAATAGCATTCATCATTTAAATACAAATATTTGCTGGCATCTTTATTTAGCTGTAGTGCTTGTTTGACTTGCTGTTCTCTGCTTGACTACTGCTGATATCTGTCTGCATTTGATTTTGGTTTGGAGTTACTCATTCAGGGTTTGCTTACTTCTACTTTCTATCCTTTTTTATATTGCATTTTGTTTTAAGTTTGTTATTTTGGAGTCTTAAGAGGTCTTGGCTAGGGTCAGTTAGAAATTAATTTGCAGACAGTGAAAAACATTCAGCTAATTAGTAAAAGGAACTGAAAAACAGTATTCCTCATTTAACTGCAAATATTTAGTGGCATATGTTTTAGCTGTAGTGCTTGTTTGACTTGCTGTTCTCTGCATGACTGTTGATGATTTTTGTCTGCATTTAATTTTATTTAACTTGGTTGCTTTTGAGTTGCCCACCCCTACTATAAATTTGATTGTGGACACTCCTCCCAGTTGCACATCATCAGCTCATTCTACTGAGAACTAAGAGATCAACTTGGAAGACCCCCCCACTTAGTCTCTTAAACTTAAATTATCTTCTGTTTCATGCCTGCCCACTTACTGAAAAAATGTACTTTATTCAGCTGTTTTTACTGTATTTATGTTCATAAAGTGTTCAATTGCATTTAAGCTGCTGCATTTATTACTGCTTGTTAGTAGCCTGATTACATTGTAACTGTTATTCTAAGCCTCATAGTTCTGATTTAAGCACTTGGGCTCCAAACCAGTTATCATGCATAAGGAAGATTTGTTTTCTACAATCTTGTAGCAGGAGAGGTAGCTGACACCCTTCTGAGTTGGAAATTGCTAGTTGAAGATGTATTGTGTCTCTTACTCTAAAAGTGTCTTAGTTCTGGTTTAAGTACTTTGGCTACAAAACAGTTATTTTACATTAAGAAGGTTTGTGGTCTACACTTGTAGCAGGAGTGTATAGCCTATGCAGGAGTGGCCTTAGGTCAACTGGTGCCCTAGGCAAAAGGGCTCCACGGCGCCCCACACCACACCACCTGGTGCCCCCATCCTGGTCTACCTACACCAAATAAATACTGGAAAAGTGCCCCTAATGAGCAGTAGTTGGCCTATGCCTAAGGCCGGCCATGCTTCTGAGCTAGGACTTGCTGGTTGAAGGCTTGTTATGATCATTATTCTAAACATGTTTTAGTTCTTTTAATCTGTGTAGACACTGAACTCTCACATTGTAAGTTTTCCTTAAAATACCATTACTGTCTAGGCAGATTTTTTTTAACTACTACTAGAGCATCTAGTCTATGCATAGCTGAGTGTTGCTCATCAATTTTCTTGTCTTACTCACCTATTCAATATTTAAATTTCCCTCATTCCTCCTTAGGAGATCAGGAGCCATGGATGTGGACTTCCCGACTCTCTCCCTGTGGCCAGTGTGATTGAGATGGGTATTCTGAGGCACTGTAGCAACTGCCTCATGTATACCAACTGAGGTTTTTTTTGGGGGGATAATCTCTTGGTTAGGCTTGTAAGGGCCCTAGGGCCATTAGCCTGCTAACCTCGTATGATGCTAGGAACCAACTTATTGTTAATGAAACAATTAGAGTGGGTGAGAGGTGTAAATACACTATAATGCTGGAGGAAGAACCAGTGATACTTGTACCACACCTACTGCAAATGGTAAAGACCCTACACATACAACTAATTATGTTGAGGCAATTACAGGTAACCTTACTAAACACTAAGACCTCCTGCACAGCACAATCAAAAAATGGGTCCTCAGCAACCACATAGACCTTCCATTAAAACATCACCCAAAACTACACTTAGTAACATTCTAGCCAATGTCTCTACTGCTAAGCCCTAAACGTAACAAAACTACAGCTTTCAGTCAAAGGGCCACTGGTTAATTTCCCTCCAAAATCCCAGGAGTCCTTTGCATTTTTGGAAGACTCATTGCACAAGTGGTTATTAACTTTGAAACTAAAGAATTTCTTTTGATGAAACAACCCTTGGTTCCTGCAGTGTTTGGCATTCACAAAACACAGAAGAACACACAGGACACCCCTTACAGGTTAACTGTTTCTGCCCAAGGCTCCAAGACTTACCCTGACAGCATATATTGAAAGGCAACTCAAGAATGTGTTGGAAGGTGCTGAACATATTTTAAAAGACCCTTGGAAGTCTGAAGGGGAAAATAACCAATGACCTTTTGACTTAAACTGTAGTTTGTTACCACTGATGTCACTTATCTTTTTACGAGTACCCCCATGATGGGGGGGGGGGCTTTCCTTTTTTCAACATGCCCTTTTAGAAATAGAATCCTTGGAATGCAGGGAAGTACGATTGTTGGTTGAAATTACGAATTTGTTTTACTGAATAATTTCCTGTACTTTGAAGGTGAGTTTTACAGGCAGGTAAAAAAGGAGTAGCCATGGGGGGGGGGGGCTTGTGCCCCCATTTTTGCTAATCTAGTTATGCTCACCTAGGAAAGACGTTTTGTGTTTCAAATGCCATTCCCCTCCTACTGGACATTTTACAGTAGATTCCTGGATGACATTTTTATTATTTGGCAGGTAAAGGACAAAGAACTGGAGACATTTTTAAAATACATTTCTGGTACTACTTCATTTGTTAGATTTACACACAAGTGCTCATTCCATACCTAACATTATGTTGATACCCACCTAAGAGTGGAAAAGAAAAGTTTTATTTCCTCTAGTTACAGAGAGAGCACTTTTTCCAACTCATATCTTCAATATAACAGTTCACACCAGTCACATTGTAAAAGGAACCTGATTAAACTTTTAGTTATGTACTTACCATAACTTTAGATGTATGGGATCCATCTCGCCTACATTCTCTACAGATGGGTTTGGAGCCGACTCGGCGCTATACAATAGAACACAGTCTCTTATTGGCTGAGTCACCTCATATCCCAGGATGCACCACCACTACTTCCCCAGATCTTGTTTGTCCGCACTCATGTTCACAGAGACATACTATTGTCATAACATACTCAGGTCTTTCAAGAGAGGAAAGAAGATCAATTTCGGATCGTCCGGTCTCTCCTGGTCTACAAGGCAGGGGGATGGAGGGTGGGTTATTAGGAATGTAGGCGAGATGGATCCCATACATCTAAAGTTATGGTAAGTACATAACTAAAAGATGTAATGTGATCCTATCTCGCCTACATTCTCTACAGATGGGACAGCGTCCCTAGCACCTAATTCGGGTGGCTCACTGGAAAACACTCCTGAGAACTGTGGAACCCGAAGGAAGCTCGACCCCTGGATGCCACATCTAATTTGTAGTGAGAAACAAAGGTGTGTGAAGATGTCCACGTGGCAGCCACAAATGTCGCCAATAGAGAGCTTGGAATGAAAAGCTGCCAGTGGCCATAGCCCTAGTAGAATGAGCTTTAACCGAGCTATGAGCTCCTTGTTTGAGATGAGATAAACGTGAGTGATGCAGTCCCTGATCCACTTGGCAATAGTGACTTTAGTGATGGCTTTGCCTAATCTATTATCCGAAAAGGACACAAACAGTTGATCTGATTTCCGTGCTTTGTGTGTCCTATCCAAATAGAAGCGTAATTGCCTGTGCACATCTAAGCAGTGAAAAGTATATTCAGCTCTATTGGAATATTTGGGAAAGAAGACTGGTAGCTCCAGTGACTGTTGTAGACAGAAATTAGAACAAACCTTTGGTATAAAAGATGGGTTTGGCCTAAGGGATACTCTATCCTTGTGGAATACCAAGTAAGGTGGTTTAACACATAGAGCCTGAAGTTCTGAAACCCGTCTGGCTGAAGTAATAGCAATTAGAAGGGCAGTTTTCCAAGAAAGGAATTTCAGATCACAGGTTGCTGCCGGCTCAAAGGGGGATGAGGTTAAAGCACCTAATACCACGTTCAGATCCCACGGAGGTGCAGGTTGCGAAGTGGCGGGTCGAGAAGCCAAGCTCCTTTAATAAAGGCTTTACAGAGCTTGTTGCTCATTAAGGGAGGTTGCACACTTTCATGAAAATTGGAAATAGCCGCCAATTGTACTTTGATGGTATATACTGAGCAACCTTGCTGGAACAGGGAGGCTAAAAACTTCAGTACTTCTGATACCGAGGCTGTCATTGGATCTAATCCTCGGAGTTGGGCCCAAATAGCAAACCTCTTCCATTTACTGCTATATATCTTCTTTGTAGAAGTCTTGTGGGCCGAAGACAAGATGTGTATGACTTCAGGAGCCAAAGAGTGGCTCCTAATTATGGTTGGAAGAGGAGTAGCCAGGCTGTCAACTTCAGCGAATGGAGGGACTGATGGAGTTGTCCTGACTGATGAGTCAAAGGTCCGAACTTGGTCCAGGAACCAAGGACCCTCCAATGCATACCTGTGAAGAAAGGGGAACCAGATTTGCCGAGGCCAGTATGGGGCGATTAATATCATTCTGCTTCTCAAGCGAATCGCCTTCTGAATCACCTTGGGAAGAAGGGGAACCGGTGGAAAGGCATATAGCAGACCGGAGGGCCAAGCATGGACTAGAGCGTCCTTGGGAGTCTCCCCCGAAATTGGGGCCAGAGTGAAGAAGTGGTGACATTTCGCATTGAGGGGGCTTGCGAAGAGATCGCAACAGGGGACTCCCCATCTTGTGAAAATCTGTGTTATCACTCTGTTGTTCAAGGACCACTCGTGAGGGGAGAGAATAGTTCTGCTCAGTCTGTCGGCTATCACGTTGGATTTCCCGGAATGTGCGTTGCCATTAGGAAGCGCTTGGTAACGCCCAGTCCCATACTCTCATGGCCTCTCTGCAAAGGGGATAGGACCTGGTTCCTCCTTGCTTGTTTAGGTACCAGACTACCGACATGCTGTCGGATTGAATGGCAATTGTACCCTGGGGGAGGTGATCGTGCAGTGCTTGCAACGCTAAAAGCACCGCCCTCATCTCCAGGATATTGATATGAAGAAGACTCTCGTTGGGGTGCCACGTGCCTTGGACCAACCTGTCCAGATAATGACCCCCCCACCCTGTCTGGGAGGCGTCCGTAGTTAGCGTGGCAGAGGGGAGTGGGGAGCGAAGGGTCCCTTGATTCAGATTGGGGATAGAAGCCACCGAAGATCCTGTTTGCACGTGTCCGTGATCAGTATGCGGTGACTGAGGGGAAGGTCCTGATAAGACCACTGGACTGAGAGGAGCCACTGAAGTATCCTCATGTGCAACCTTGCCAAGGGGACCAGAAAAATGGTGGCTGCCATGGAGCCCAACAGTTGTAGGACCATTCTTGCTGGAGCACGACGTCTGAGGATTAGGGCCCGGACCTGAGACTGAAGCGTCGCGATCCTTTCTGTAGGGAGATAGACTCGCATCTGCCTTGAATCTATTTCTGCACCAATAAACAGAATACGCTGAGATGGTTGCAATACAGATTTTGACCAATTGAAGGTGATTCCTAAGGATTTGCCCAGTGATAGTGGCTGCTAAATTTTCCAAGAGTAGATGCCTGGAGGCGGCAGTGAGGAGCCAGTCGTCTAGGTATGGAAACACCTGGAATCCTAGACTTCTCAAGTGAGCAGTCACGACTGCCAAACATTTGGTAAACACCCTGGGGGCTGTGGTGAGACCAAAGGGCAGTGCTCGGAACTGAAAATGACTGTCTCCTAGGCTGAAGCGTAAGTGTCTCCTCGGCCTGATCCATCAGAATGTGATAGTAGGCGTTTTGAGGTCTATGGAGCACATCCAAACTCCTTTCTCCAAAAGCGGGAGAATGGATTGTAAAGTGACCATCCGGAATTTGGACTTTTTTTACAAATCGGTTTAGTTTGCTGAGATCCAAAATGGGTCTCAAGTCCCCGGTCTTTTGGCACCAAAAGAATCTTGAGTAAGTCCCTAATCCGCCTGGTCTGCGGGGACAGGTTGGATGACTCCTTTGAAGCAGCTTTGATACTTCGTTGGCTGCATGATTCCGTTGACTGGGTGGTGGGTCCGGGATTCTTTGGACTGGTGCGGGAGGTTGAAGAAAGGGGATGGAGTAACCTCCGGCAATGATTCGAAGCACCCATTGGTCCTGAGTAATATCTTCCCAGGCCTTTAGGTGCTTGAACGACCCCGACTGGCTCGGGCTGCACAGTCGGGTACTCCTTCAGGGTTGCTGGAAGGAGGAGGAGCCACGGGACTCGCGGTCTCCAGTGTTGCGGGGCCTCCGCCACCTCTGGGACGGCGTCTCCCTGAAAAATTTCCCCCTCCTCTGCCTCTAGAAGGTGGATCACTCTGCTGCGACGAGTAAGGCTTCTGAGACTTACGGAACCACATTTTCCCTCCCCTTCGGGCCTTGGGATAAGGCCTGAGGGGAGTGGAGCGGGCTCACGGCAGCCAAAGTCTTACCCTCCTGTTCGCAGCGAGTCAAAGTGTCCTTCACCTTGGGTCCAAACAATGAGGACCCATCAAAGGGGGCGTCGGCAAAGGAAGACTTAAAGGCCTCTGCAAAATGACACAGGCGTAGCCAGGCTTGTCTCCGTAGAGCAACACCTGTCCCAGCCGCTCTACTCGATCCTTCGGCTGCATAGGAAATGAGCCTCATGGACGAGTTAGATAATGAGGATAGGGTAGCCAACTGAGAGTTAACCGTCTGTGTTAACTGTTCAGGTAAGTTACCCGAGAGGGCATCTGACAGCTCCTTGATCAGATCCCTCTGTAGTCTGGTGAAGTGTGCCAGATAATTCAGAGACCTTAATGTAAAGGTCGCTGAAGAAAGGGTATGCTTGCCGTACTGATCCATGCTCCTAGACTCTTTATTAGGGGGATGGATGGACGTCGAAGCCTCTGCCACATCTTGTTGGGTGGCAGATGCCACCACCATAGCATCTACAGCCACACCTTTAGATAAAAAATCCTTGTCTGGGGGTGCCGAGAGAAACTTATTGGGATGAGCTGGCACCAGTTTCACAGAATCCGGGTGTTCCCACGCCCTTCGAGAGATCAAATCCAGAAGCTCATCGAAGGGCGGAGACACCCAGGAGGCGGAGGGCTGAGCCCCGAAGGCCTTGAGGAAAACCGACTCCTCAGCGGAAGGGGGTTTGGACTGCCAGTCGCCTCGTTGTTTAAGGATTTCCAGAATATCCGCAAAGGAGACATCTTCCGAGGACGACTTTGGGGACCCCTCCGCATCATCGAGGTCGGTATCCGATGTGAGGGACTCGTCAGGGGAGTTGACGTGTTTCCTCTTACACTGTCTCTTCCTGGGCGGTTCCTCCGAAAGGGTGTCGGAGGAACCTCCAGGAAGAAGGGAACAATGGGGTAACCTCAGGCCCAGGGGCTCCGCTGTCACGAGACAGGGGGATTCCAGAAGCGCCAGTCTCCATGCCCAAGGAAGGTGGTGGTGGAAAGGTCGAAGTGGCCACAGAGGATTTGGCTAAAGCACTTCTCATGGCATCGAAGGCCGGACCCCCAGAATCCTGGGAAGGTCCAGTCCCCGAGGCCAAAACAGTAACCGGAGCCCCCGCAGCCGACGCACCTAGAGGGAGGCTCGGAACCGAAAGGATCGGATCCGGCACCCCGGGGCCAACAGAGGAGGTCCAAACCCCGACCCAAGGACGGGGTTGAAGTTAAGTCGAACCGACTCGATAACCGACCGGATCCACCAACACCGACTCCAATGGCGCCAAGGCTGTTGGAGGAGGAATGGAAGTAGAAGGATGGGAGATCGGCTCCAGAGCCAACTGGGCAGGAGCCGAGATCAATTTGCAAAGACTGGTGACTGGAAAAGCTTCTGAAGCACCCTGTCTACGTCCGAATCGGACATCCTCGAAGAACGGAAGAGACCGTCGACTTCTCCACCGGCTCCGAAGACTGGGGACCGGCTCCGTAATGGCTCGAGGCGATCGGCCGAGGAGGTTCCACTACTATTGCAATCTCCTTGGAGCCGATGTGGACTTCGCTCCGGTGGAAGTGTCTGAGCGGGCAACCCCCATCGGCTCCGAAGGCAGTGGAGCCGATGAAGGTGACACGCCTCGATGCCAGCTCGACTCCAAAGCCAGAGGAGTCGAGGCTGGAGACATCGAGGCAGACCGTTCCCCTCGGCTCCAAGTCCGTGGAGCCGACGGAGAAGCCTGCCGAGACTTTTTGCTATCGGATCCGACGGACTGGTCGGAGCCAAGATTTTTCTTCTTCCCAGAAGGAGAAGAAGAGGAAGATAAGGCTTCCTCAAAAGAAGGGGCAATGAGCCCTTTTAAGATCAATTTGTTTTTCCTCTCTTGGAGGACTAGAGAGAAAAAGCGTGGCAAACGCTACAGGACTCCTGGAGATGTTTGGGACCTAAACAATATACACATAAGGAATGATCATCCGTTATAGACATTTTATAACCACACTTAACACATTTTTAAAACCGAAGGTCTATGCTCTTTAGACATGGTTTTAAAGAAAAATTAACACCAATTACAGGACAAAAAACAGTTAACACCGACAACCTAGGCTCTAATTTAAACGCTTAGGTAGGGCTAGCCCCTCTAACTAAAACGGAACCTTTCACCAACAAATACACACAATCTTCCACAAAAAAGGACCAAAATCAATCACACAACAACACTAGCCGTTAAAACAGCTTTTGGGTGAGTTTTATAGAAAAATTTGACAGAAAAAGTTTCTGACTAGAGGTACTTAGCTCAGCCAAGTCCGAGACCACGTCTATGCTGGAAGCGCAAAGCGAGATCTGGGGAAGTAGTGGTGGTGCATCCTGGGATATGAGGTGACTCAGCCAATAAGAGACTGCGTTCTATTGTATAACGGCCGAGTCGGAGCCGAGGATTGGCTCCGAACCCATCTGTAGAGAATGTAGGTGAGATAGGATCACATTACATCACCAGTTTATAAGAGCAGCCAGGATGGTATCCAATGACAACTTGTTTTTTGAAGAACTGGAAAGAATGAAAAATATGTTTTTAGAGAGAGGATACCCACAAGACTTCTTATCTAATGTTTGTGATAAGGTTGTTAAGGAAAGGGGGAGTTAAATATATAACCCTCCTAGGAAAATGCTAACACAAGTTCAGTTTCTTTTTTTTTTGTACAACAGTAACACTGTTGATTTTCACATCCTGATGGGAATCAAATATAATGGCATGTGTTAATTTGTAAAGGACATCATTGTTAAGAACTGGCCTATGTTGAAAATAGATGATGACATGTTTCAAACAAAAGGACTCAGATCCCATTTGTTTACAAAGTAGACAATAAAATTAAAAAACACTGGAGAGGGACACGGTGGAGCCAGACTTAGGTACAACAAAATGTGGGAGACGCAGATTTTGTTCTTATATTACAAGTCAGGAAAGCATAGTTTTGAAAAACTCAAAAGACAGGCACAGCAGATCAGCAAGAGATGTTTATTTTCACTCCACGAACAAACCTCACAGAACAGAAACAAAAACAATAACTCTGCTACAGTTTTGAAAAACTATTGTATCACTAAAGTTATTTTTATAAGGGGAAATTGTGAAATGAAGAGATTGGTGTATTTGGCAACGTGTAATCAATGTCAGGCATACTACATGGGTAAAACAGAGAAATTAGTTAAAAGAATACACAAGCACTGATATGACATTAGAATATGGAACAACAATACTCATTAGTAATACTCTATGGTATGCTAAGGCTTCAACAACTTTGTTTTTGGAATTTTGGAAATTGGTGTCAGAGGTGGTCATTGGGAGAACTGGACTGAATACAGGGAGCTATTGTGGCAATACATTTAGATGCTACCACATTCCCTTGATTGAATGAGTACACTTCTATTATTCCTGTTAAAATAAGAGTGGTAATTATGAATTTATTTTCTTGGCTACAAATACAATGAATAGTTTAAGGCTACAATAATGCATTACATTTTTAATATTTTAGTGTATTTATACTACATTCAATTTTATTTCATTCTTTAGTTACAGTGTTGTAAGATTTCAAGATGAATTTGTACACACCAAAACTTCACATTATGTCCTTCTGTAATGACAAGAGTTTGCAAGTTCTGATGAGGTTTTGAGGTTCTGGGATGAAAGCACTCAAAATTTTCAAAGTAGTTATTTTTACCTTGGAGTATAAGGAATGTTTTCTACATGATCCTTGGCTGTACGTGGATGATGTGAGCCTTATTTTGTGGTTATTAGGTATGTGTGTCAAGCAGGTATGAGTCTAGCAATAAGCAGCATACCACCTACTCAAAGGATGATACCATGTTACCAACAGAAAAATTGTTGATTTTAACAATTGGCTTAGCGTCTGGTGTCAGTCCAAGCAGGTACAATATTTGATGGCCTTGGAGGACATGTTTGACAGACCTTACTGCTTTGTCAGGGATAGTCTGCATTTTTCCTCTTCTAGGCTTTCTGATATTAGCAAAGACCTTTTCCACTTCCATAGTGCCTTTTTAGATGCTTTTTTTGTAAAGTACAAGAGCTGTTTTCCCTTACCTTTGCAAGGTACTTTGCAATTATAGGCTGTTTTAGTTCCTACGATGCCTTAGTGTCTATGATGCATACATGTATAAGATAGTAACTAAACTGGATTATATAAAAGAAAAACACACTATTTGGAACATAGTCATGTAAAACAATCATTAATATAACAGCAAACAAACATGATGGAGGGTACGTTTCTAATAGTTTTTACATTGCAAAGTTTGATTGGACAATAAAGAGGGGTCCATAGATATGTAGGCTGAGACAGACAACAGATGTACTTTTGCTGAGGTATAAGACAATCCTATTTTAAACTCAGGTACACAATGCAAATCCATTGCCACTCCTGCCAGGCTGGGGTTTGATTCCTCCTTTGGCACAATAGGGAACATTTCCTCCATTTAGTCAAGTAGGACTGCCTAGAACTAGAGAGGCCTCTTAGCTTCTCTCATGGTTTTAAGGAAATCTTTAGAGAGCAGGTACCTAAAGGGTAACAAGGTCACATTGTCTATTCAGTGAAACTGAATGTTTTCAGGTTTACATGCACTGTAAAAACCTTGAGCTGCATCAGGAGTTTCAAGTACTGAGGCATAAAGTTTCTCCCTCACCATATCAATCAGGATGTAGAGCAATGTCACATCAGCCAACATATCAATCAGGATGTAGAACAATGTCACATCAGCCAACATATCAATCAGGATGTAGAACAATGTCACATCAGCCAACATATCAATCAGGATGTAGAACAATGTCACATCAGCCAACATATCAATCAGGATGTAGAACAATGTCACATCAGCCAACATTTCAATCAGGATGTAGAACAATGTCACATCAGCCAACATATCAATCAGGATGTAGAACAATGTCACATCAGCCAACATATCAATCAGGATGTAGAACAATGTCACATCAGCCAGCCTATCAATCAGGATGTAGAACAATGTCACATCAGCCAACCTATCAATCAGGATGTAGAACAATGTCACATCAGCCAACATATTCATCAGGATGTAGTGCAATGTCACATCAGCCAACATATCAATCAGGATGTAGAAACAAAAATAAACACATAAATGATTTATTTACTTACTTATTTATATTTATTTATGCTTATAGAAGTTGAAATTCTGACTGAGCAAAGCCCATTTTCAGCTAGGGCCCAGGGAGTAAAGCTCCTGCAGATTAAGATACTCCGGACAAAAGTTTTTTTTACAAAGACACATTACAAAGTTTGTAACTAGATGTCTGAAGAACATTTTTACAAAGATACATTACAAAGTTTGTAACTAGATGTCTTAAGTACTAACAGGTAATTGTTCTTTAATGATGCTATACAAAGGTATTTCTTATGTGGTGATATTATACATGATGTTAAATTCAATATACAAAACATTTAGTATACAAACAGTTTATGTGCAAAATATGTGACAAGCAGACTTTAGACGTGTTATAACAGAAAACTAAAGAGGCTTACAGTACAGATGTTACGATTAACTAAAACTGAGATATGGAATCTGAAACATTAGGTGGTAGGTAGTAGTAGTTAAAGCTAGAAGGGGTAGAGAGGCATTGTACTACTGATGAGTCAATGATAGTGGGGTAAGAATACTGACACAACCTGGGTATAAGAGAGTGGAATAAGAATTCTAGGGTACTTATCGATGCAGAACCTGGTTATAATAGACTAGGGTACCAATACTAGGGTACTTCCTGACACAGAATCTAGTTATACGAGAGTATGGTAAGAATACTAGGGTACTTATTGACACAGAACCTGGTTATAAGAGAGTTTGGGTAAGTACTTGAAGGAGTGGATAAAATGGGAAGGTTAGAAAGAAACTGAAATGTAAGGTGGGGACTAAGACGGGAAGATAATTGAGGAGGAATTGTATAAAGATATGTTGTATAGAAGGGGTGGTGGTTAAAAAGGGATTGTAGGGTATCAGCTGACAAAGAAAAATGGAGTTACCCTGGTGAAAAGCATGTGCATGACCACCTGTGGTTTAGTTACCCTGGTGAGTACCATGTGCATGGCCACCTGTGGTTTAGTTACCCTGGTGAGTAGCATCTGCATGACTACCTGTGGTTTAGTTACCCTGGTGAGTAGCATAATGAGAGGAAGCTACACCTAGCTTCCTCTCACTACCACATATACTACCCACTCAGTCTCCTCTCTTACTCCTCTGTCTTCCCCTTCCATCCCATTAGCCCTTCTAGCTTGTTCCACCTTCATGTGGAGCATCTGCTTTATATCTGCTTCAGTTTAGTGCAATATTTATTCATAAGATTTAGGTATATGAGTTTAGAACAGTATCTATTTGAGCTTAGTACTATCTGTATATACATCCTACCTTTATTCCTAGCCTCTAGCTAGATATTGGTATATCTGTTCATTACTATATTTCATATTGTGTATAGATAATATTTGCTGCAGTGTGTATTATTTGCTATTGTGTGTATATTCAGTTGTTCTTCATGTACTCTGCTGCTCATTTATTGTTCTGTGGAGCTTTTCTCCACGGGCCTCCACTGAAAAAGGACCTGTTGTCCAGTTGGAATTTCCTGGTAAACAAATGTAAATAAATAAACTAAATAAATAAATGTGCATGGCCACCTGTGGTTTAAGTGTTTTATCATCTATTTAATTTGAGATGAAGGATTAAACTAGTAACCATACTGTTTTATTTTCACTTCATTACACACCTAACAACTAACCAGATTAGTGACTTCTTTCTTTGTACTTCAGTCCACTTTATTAAACAGATACACATCTTAGCCATTTTGTGACATGTCAATGCCCTCTACAACCTCAGTTTCTTTTACTGAATCCCATACAGCACATTCTTTAACTATTTTTGTTTCTGATTTCCAAAAGTTTTCAGTTCCATATTTTTAATCTTGGTTGGCATAGTGGTTAAGGTCTTCGCCTCCAATGTACAAGGTACAACGTTCAATCCTAACCTCCCACCAATACCTGTTTGGAGTTTGCATGCTCTGACTGTGTTACCGTGGGGTTTCTCCAATTTCTGAAAAAACATGCTGAGTGTTTCCATCGCAAACTCTCCAATGAGTGGAGCTGTGGGCAGCAGCTCAGACTCTACATGATGCCTTATGGGGGAAGAGTTATACAGACCAACCGCTTTGGGGCATCTACTGTGGTGTGCAGTATCCTCAAGATAGGAGAACATGGATCACAGACTGCATGCGGTGGCAGGGCTAGCCACTCAGTCATGTAATATATGGCTCACGATGATTTGATCATGTTGACTAATGTCACCAAATGGCCATGGTTAGTTACAGCTGATAAGTGGACCAAGGACTCGGCCTGCTCTGACCCATGCCAGGGACCCTTGCTAATGATGGGAGGATATATGTGCAGCTATTGGCCAGCATGTGCCTGCTATAAAGCCCAGCAGCCCTGAGTCAATAAGCTACTGGCTGTCCAGTGTCTAGTTGCCCAGCCTGGATTACTTGGGATAGCTCTGTTAAGCAAAAGCTGAACATAAAACCAACCAACTTGCCAAACATAAACTTAGAATTGCTATGCTTAATGTAGGTTCACTGACAGGACGCAGCTTGGAAGTGGATGACATGATGATACGGAGGAGGCTGGACATCCTATGTATCCAAGAGACGAGATGGAAGGGCAGTGCAACAAAGCCACTTGGCTTGGGATCCAGACTCTACTACTCGGGTGGGGGACAGGCTAGAAATGGTGTAGGAATTGTGGTGAGAGAGGCTTCAGAAGGCAGTGAGGGATATCATTAGAATTAATGACAGACTCATGGTAATCAGACTCCAGTATAATGATAGGGCAGCATTCATAATCTCAGCCTATGCCCCACACCAGGGTTGTGATAGTGAGGAAAAGAGTGCACTCAGACAGCAGTTGCAGGACCTACTAGATAAAGCAGGACAAAATGAATTGGTGCTGACAATGGGTGATTTGAATGCACATATTGGGACAGACATAACAGGATATGAAAACTGCCTGGATCCACATGGGTGGGGCAACAGGAACAAAGAAGGAGAAGCCATTCTAGATTTCTGTCTGACAAATGGCTTGATAGTAGCCAACACTTGGTTCAGAAAGTGAGACAGTCACAAGATTTACATTGTTCCCCTCTACTTGGCACTCATTAGACCTATTACAGTGTACAATGCCCCTTTTGGAATGTACCTCGCAACACATCTGCAGCAGCTGGAAAGCCCATAGAACTACCTCACAAAGAGGATTACCTGGCCTCAAACAGATGTCCTACACTGAGCATCTCAAAAAACTCCAGCTTTACTCTGTAGCATATCACCTACTCCGAGGTGATCTCTGCCTAACATATAAAGCTATATTAAACCCAGAGCTGTTGAACATACTACCCCTAAAGAAATCCCAATCCCTCTGAGCTGCACACTCTAGAGACTTCCTATACTCTGGAACAAGCTACCCATCTATGTCAAGCAAAGTTCCTCATTAGCACTCTTCAAGAAAAATCTTGATGAGTGGATGGGAAATAGGAAATACACCCCGGGAATCATGTCTGTGGCTCAGCTCGACAGGGGCACAGGAAATTAACTTTCTTGGGTGGGGTAAGCCAGGGAACCTTGTTGGCTAGGCTTACTTAGGCCCTTGGGCCGATAGCTTAGTACCTACTTATGAACAAGAGTAGCCAACATGCAACTCAGGTAGACTTCCTCCTAGAAAGGAAAAGGCACTGGGGTAGAATCCATGATTGCAAAGTCGTCCCCAGCAAAACAGTCAGCCCACAACATAAACAACTAGTTGTCACAATCAGATGCAAGCAGTGGTCAGAGAAGGCTCTGAGATCAACAGAGACCAGGCTGAAGACCTGGAAGTTGACTGGAGAGAAAGTACAACAGTTCAAGGAATTACTTAGGGCTCTAGCACCCCAAGAAGTGGAGGAAATGGGTAGAGTTGAAGAAGAATGGCAGTGGCTAAAAACAGCATGTGTTAGTGATAGGTATGGAAATAAGATACATAAGGAAAGCTGGTGGTGGACTGCAGAAGTCCATGAAGTCATCAAAAGAAAGAAGGATTGTAGGAAGAAGTGTTAGACAGAAAAGAATGTCCAGGCTAAGAGGGAATACTGCTTGGCTGACAAAGAAGCTAAGAAATAAGCTAAGAAAGAAGTTGCAATAGCAGAAACAAGGTGCCCACAAATTACCACATAGGTGGTAATCCATTAAGTACGGAAGAAGTAATTAGAGATTTGGGGGCCAACATAGATAGTAATCTCTCCTTTGATAATCACGTTGCCAAAGTGGTTAGAAAGACCTTCTATATAGCCCACCTTATCACAAAAGGGTTCGCATCTAGATCAAGAGAGGTCATTGTGCCCCTCTACTCGTCAATCATCAGGCCCATAATTGAATACAATGCCCCTTTTGGGATGTACCTTACCCGACACCTGCAGCAACTGGAGAGACCCCAAAAGTACCTCACCAAGAGGATCATGGGCTACAAACAGATGTCCTATGCAGCTCGACTAAAGAAACTCCAGCTCTACTCAGTTGCTTACCTCCTACTCAGAGGCGATCTATGCCTGACGTACAAAGCCATGTCAAACCCAGAATTAATGGACATGCTCCACCTCAAAAAATCCAAGTCCCTTAGAGCTACACTCTCCAGGGACCTAAACCTCAGCACAAAAATAAATAGGACTTGCTGGAGGGACAGATTCATTTCCCAGAGGCTCCCCTCACTCTGGAATAGAATCCCATTTCATGTTAGACATAGCCCCTCGCTGACCCTCTTCAAGCGAAATCTGGACGCGTGGATGGGAAATTACAAATTCACCCCTGGGATCTCTTCTGTGTCCCTGCTAGACATAGGCACAGTAAACTAATCTTAAAAGGGTATCTTCTGTGACCTACTTTAC
The DNA here is from genome assembly GCF_019279795.1 of Protopterus annectens. Lineage (NCBI taxonomy): Eukaryota > Metazoa > Chordata > Ceratodontiformes > Protopteridae > Protopterus > Protopterus annectens. Next base: position 1,846,180,489 of record NC_056732.1, on the reverse strand, counting down.
AGAGGCACAGTAGGCTAATCTAATAGGGAGGCGGAAGCCAAATACACTCTGGCTAGGCTTATAAATGCCCTAGGGCAGATATCCTAGTATCTACCTATGAACCTAGGAGAATAGGGCATCGGAGGCACTCTTAACAACTTCCGGAAAGTGACTCAGTAAGGGGCACAAAGAAACTATATCAGGTTGCAAGGCAAAGACAGAAAGATAAAGAAGATAGTCAGACACCCTTCATAAGGGATGACAGCAACAACCTGCTCACCAGTCCACAGGGCATCAAAGGCAGATGGTAGGAGTATCTCCAGCAGCTTCTGACTGAAGAAAACCCCACAGAAGCTATACTACCCCAGAAACAGCCTACGATGAGAGAAGAAAATGAGTCCACCCTAGAAGAAGTAAAAACAGCACTAAGGAAAATGAAGTCTGGGAAAGCAGCCAGCTCAGATGAGGTCACAGCAGATATGATAAAGATACTGGGTGAGATAGGGGAGAAATGGCTCCTGAGGGTACTAATAGCAGTTTGGAGAGAAAGGCGTATCCCAGATGACTGGAGAGTAAGCATACTCATGTCAGTGTATAAGAACAAAGGGGGCATCCACAACTGTGGGCAGTGCAGAGGCATCAAACTCCTATCACATTGCATGAAAGTTCTGGAGAGGGTGATTGATAAACAGATGTGCAGAGCAGTAGAATGTAAGATGGGAGATGAGCAGTTTGGATTCAGACCAGGTTGCAGCACAAGTGACCCGATGTTTGCATTGAAACAGATGCTTGACAAGAAGCTAGAGATGAGGAGAGAGTCCAACTGGGCATTCCTAGACTTGAAGAAAGCATATGACATGGTCCCAAGAAAGCTGATCTGGGCAGTACTATAATGGTTTGAAGTCCCAGAAACATTGGTAGAATTAGTGCAGGCTATGTACAAGGACTCAATGACTTAAGTACGAACAGTGTTCGGCCTCACAGAGGGGTTCCCATTGGGAGTGGGTGTACACCAAGGTTCAACTCTGAGCCCACTGCTGTTCATAGTGGTGTTGGACTACATTAGCAAACAGGTAGGAGGGGACAGATCAACAAAGTTGCTGTACGTAGACAATGTGACAGTACAGGCAGACTCTGAGCTAGAAATTCAGCAAAGGATAGGAGAATGGAATGCAAATCTGAAAGCACATGGGATGAAATTAAGCACAGATAAGACAGTGGTAATGACAGCAAATTGGGGAAATCAGAAGAAGATGAGAACAGAGATAGAAGGGAAGATAGTGGAACAGGTAAACAGCTTCAAGTACCTGGGAGGGGTCGTTGAGGAGAAGGGTAGTCTGAATGAAGAGGTCAAAGCTAGACTCAGAGGGGCTGCAGCCAACTGGCTAAGAGTGTCAGATGTAGTCTATGACAGAAGAATACAGTTCTCCTGCATAGTACAGAAACCTGGGCAGTAAAAGCAGAACAGTTGAAGAAGCTAGAGGTGATGGAAATGAAGTGCTTGAGAAGGGTGGTAGGATGCACACTGTAGTACAGACAAAGAAATGAGGACATAAGAGCAGAAGCCAAAGTAGCTCCAATTGCAGAAAAGATCAAAGGGAACAGATTACGGTGGTTTGGGCACGTGTGTAGAAAAGCAGAAGACAATTTGGTGAGGGAGATCTGGGAGAGACAGCAAGTGGGTAACAGTAAGCTAGGACATCCAGCAAAGAGTTGGATGGATTGTGTGAATGAAGATCTGCGACAGTCACGCACGAGTGTTGAAGAAGGCAGGAGTGTGGCACTGAAATGAGAGATCTGGTGACAGCATGATACCCTGACCCCATGTAGAAAAATGGGAAAAAGGTGGCTGATGATGATGAATCACATTTTCACCTCTCTTATTGATGGCTTGTCTTTAATTTTCCATTTTCTAGTTCTATCTTTCTTAGTCGCTAACAACACTAAAGTTAGCAATACTCTCACCTCTTTAATGCTGCTATGTTACACCAACTCAGCAAAATCATCTCTATACTGAGGTTAGCTTTTCTTCAAATTATAAGACTAATCATATTATTCAATCATTTTTGTAGTGAAGTAACTCCACACATTCCAAAAATATACACCTCCCAAGAATCTCCTTCTTGGCCATCATATCTCCGAAATAAGCCTTGTTTACATAGGTTCATAGGTTCATAGGTTCATACTAGGCTATCTGCCCTAGGGCATTTATAAGCCTAGCCAGAGTGTGTTTGGCTTTCGCCACCCATTTTAAATTAATTTTGCTATGCCCTTTTTCGAGGTTAGTATACTGTGCCTCTGTCTAACAGTGACACAGAAGTGATAGCCGGGGTAAACCTACGATCTCCCATCCACTCATCAAGATTCCTCTTGAAGAGAGTCAATGTGGGACTCTGCCTAACCTGGACTGGGATTTTATTCCAGAGTGAAGGGAGCCTCTGGGTTATGAATCTGTCCCTCCAGCATGTCCTATTTATTTCAGTGCTGAGGTTTAAGTCTCGGCGACAGCTCGATGGGATTTGGATTTTCTGAGGTGCAGCATGTCCATTAATTCGGGTTGGACATGGCTTTATCGTCAGGCACAGATCGCCTCTGAGCAGGCGGTATGCCACTGAGTAGAGCTGGAGTTTCTTTAACCAGGCAGCATATGGCATCTGTTTGAGCCCTTTGATCCTCTTGGTGAGGTACTTTTGGGGTCTTTCCAGTTGCTGCAGGTGTCTGGTAAGGTACATCCCAAAAGGGGCATTGTACTCAATTATGGGCCTGATGAGGGATGAGTAAAGAGGCACGATGACCTCCCTGATCTAGATGTGAATCCCTTCATGATTAGGTGGGCTATATAAAATGTTTTTCTAACCACTTTGGCCACGTGGTTGTCAAATGAGAGATTGCTATCAACTTGGGTCCCCAGGTCCCTAATGACTTCTTCTGTACTTAATGGATTACCACCTATCTGGTAATTTGTGGGCACTTTGTTTTTGCCAAAGGGGATGACTATACACTTTTTGGCGTTTAGCTTGAGGCCATGGCTCTGACACCAGTTGTCAGTTTCTATGAGGCTCTTTTGGAGGATGCTTGTGTCGGCTGGAGAGTTGATTATGGCACCCAGTTTGCAGTCATCTGCGAACTTGGTCAGCCACAGTCCTTCCGTGTTGGCCTGTACCGCCGAGAAATATATACCGAACAAGAGAAGTCCCAGGACTGAGCCGTGTGGGATGCCACTTGTAACTGGTTTGGAGTCTGACATGGCTCCAGCAATTCTAACCATGTGGGTTCTGTCCTTGAGCCAGTTTGCAACCCATCTAGTGACATAGGGGTTTATATTTAAGCTGGTGAGCTTATCTATAATGCCCGAGTGGGGTATTGTATCGAAGGCTTTTGCGAGGTCCAGGTAGGCTGTGTGAACCACCTTGCCCTCGTCAATGGCCTTGGTGACTGTTTCAAAGAAATCGACCAGGTTTAAGAGGCAGGATCTGCCCTTAACAAAGCCAAACTGGGTAGGATCCAGTGTCTGTAAGTCCCCAATATCTTTATTTATGAGGTCCATGATGATCCTTTCCATAGCTTTGCAGACCAAGCTAGTCAGGCTTATGGGCGATAGTTTCCAGGATCCGTTGAGGCACCACCTTTATGGAGAGGGACCACTGTTGCTGTCGCCACTCTTTGGGTACATATCCTGTAGTAAGGCTAAGATTGAACAGTAGTTTTATGTTTGGGTTTAGCTCTTCTTGGAGTTCATGTAGGGCGCAGCCGGGACACCATCTGGTCCCATTGATGCTGTGTTTTTGCTTTGGAGAGGGTGGCTCTTACCTGAGCATCTGAGATGTCAGGGGCAGCACTCTGTTGGGATAGATATTTGTCCTTTTGGTGGGGAGGGAGAAGTTTGCACTGAACCTGTCAGCTAGGATGTTGGCAATGTCTGTGGGCTCGGTGTATTTTTGTCATTTGGACTAATTCTGAGCATATCTGGGAATTCCCACCCAGGTTCATAACATAACTAAAGAAAGCCTTGTGATTATCCTTAATGCCCTGTGCAATTTTTCTCTCGAAGCTGGCCTTAGATGATTTATGAGTGCCCGTAGTTTTTTGCTAATACTGATCAGAGATGCCTTCCCTTTTTGGGATTTTGCTCTATCATGTAGTAGCTTCCTCCTTCTATTGTATAGTTTGTTTATGGCTGGGGTCCACCAGACAGGACGTCTGCCTTTGGAGGATTGGGTCTTGGTTTTATTTGGGATTGCATGATCCATGCATTCCTGAAGGTGTTCATAGAATGCGTTTATAAAGGATTCTGCGGTCTGGGACGTATTTTCCACAGGCCCGGGGGCTTTGAAGGATTTCGCCTCGGTTTTGAGGCGTGTGAAATTTGCTTTAGAGAAGTTTTTCAGTGTGGTTTTCTGGGCAGGGGGTGGGGTCGGGATGTGAATATCCAGTGAGATTAGTTTATGGTCTGATCTTACCAGTGAGGGATACACTTCTGGTCTGGAGCATAGTGTCCCCATGTTGGTGATGATCAGGTCCAGTATGTTTTCCCTCTTGTGGGAGTGGTAACAAGTTGTTCCATAGCATTTGAGTTTATAAATTCTAGGAACCTTTGGGCTAGGGTGTTGGAGCTAGAGTAATGCTCCCAGTCTATGTTTGGGTAGTTGAAGTCGCCCAATATAATGGTGTTTGGAGAGACCTTCATATTTTCCAGTATTCTCAGGAAGGCCAAGTGGGGTTCCTGTGTTTGGGAGGGTGGTCTGTAGCAGGCTATAAACTGGAAGGCAGTTTTACCCACAGTTAGTTGCACATGGATAGTCTCTGATGCTTCGTGCTGTGCCACCAACCTGGAGGTGTGGGTATCTTTGACAAATATTGATACTCCCTCCTTTTGTGGTTCGGTCCAAGTTTTGGGGCGAAAAGCATGGTATGAGGTATAACCTGGTAGTGCTGGGGTGCTCTCGAGCCTTGAACCAGGTTTCTGTTACTGCACAGATATCGATGTTCTCCATGCTAAGGAGAGTTTCGAGTGCGTGCATCTTGAGGTTTAGACTTCTGGCATTGAGTAGCATTACTCTTAGTTTCTTATCCCTTGTGATACCTATGGAGGTGGGTTTGTCTTTTGAGCCTTGCCTAAAAAGGCACTATGGGGTAGCAAGAGCCTTTGCCAATATCCAAAGCCCAGGGTGACAGGTGCAAGCCGTCCCTAGCGAAGCATCGTGGCTTGTCGAGCATGTCATCCCAGGCTGACAGGCATTGGATCCCCTTTGAATGACACCAACACTTAAGCCAATTGTTGAAATTGATCATCTTGTCTTCATATTGTGGCATCATTCTTGGTGAGGGTAAGATGCTACTCAAGGTCAGGGTCATACCGGCCTGGGCTACATGCTCAGAGAGCTCCTCTATGTCTCTTTTCATGTAGCCCAGGGAGGTGCGTCTCAGGTCATTCACACCAGCATGGACAATGACTGAGTCATATTTGTACTTGCCTTGGAGTGACCTGAGTGCTTGTGTTATGTGGCGGATCCTAGCGCCCGACAGGCAGCTCACCGTGACCTTCTCCTTGTTCAGCCTGGTGAGCGGGACGTCAGTGTGCCTGACGATAGAGTCACCTATTACAAGTGTATCAGGTGTGTTGTTTAGCCTTAAGGGCTGTGACTGTTCGCACACTGGCTTTGTGAGCTATGTGTTGCACGTGTTTTGTTTTGGGGTAGCGGTTGCTTGGGTGTCTGCTTTGGAGGTCTCTGCTGCTTAGGCAGATTTTTATTTAGAGCCTCCGAGTATGTTTTTGTGTGTTTATGTGTTTGGTTTGTTGTCGTGGTAGGTCTATGTGAGACTGGAATTGTAGTGAGTGTGGTTTCCTTCTCCTCCTGACTGGTTACGCCAGTACTGAGTTGAGAGAGCTTAGCCTCCAGTTTGGCTATATGGTTGCATCTCTCACATGTGTTGGAATTTGTTGGGAGGAGGAGAGGGTTGTCTGTGTACATGAGGCAGTTGTAACATTGCCTCAAGATTCCCAGATTCACCAGCTGGACCGGAGAGGAGATTGACAACTGACCTTTGGACATGCTAGAATAGTATTGGGAATTCCTTTATAATTGAAAAAAGGGCCAATGGGGAACAAGGTACTCAAGGGGAGTTTGTGAGGGTGTAGTGCTTTTAATTTTTTAGAGCTGACTTATATAATTGCTTTTGAGCAAGTGCCAGGTAACTTAAATGCAATGTGTTACAGGTAACTTAAATGGAAAAACGACAAACAGTAACTTTCAAGTGAAACAAGGAAATAAGTACAGTAAGCAATGCAGATATCACTAGGGATCCACAGAAGTGCTAAAGGCCGCGTTTTAGGTGGAATTAGCGTTTCAGGGAAATAAACAAACAACAAGCATACAAATAAAGCTAGATTCAGCAGGCCTGGATCTAGTCTATGCTACAGCAAACAAGGTGTACCAATTTCAGTAAGAAACAGTTAGAATATGCAGGCACTATAAGCCTCTAACCAGAAATTCCCTGCTCAGAAGGGCAGAGTCCAGCCTCTCCTCCCACAAGAGTGCAGACCGCAATCCTTCTTAACGTAAAATAACTGGCCTGAAGCCCAAGTGCTTAAACCAGAACTAATACACTTTTAGAATAACAGACACTGAGCTCTCAATCAGCAGTTCCCAACTTAGAAGGATGTAAGCTACCTGTCCTGCCACCACAGTGCAGGCCACAAACCTTCCTAATGTAAAACAACTGGTCTGAAGCCCAATTGCTTAATCCAAAAGACTTAGAAATGATAGCTACACTTTAATCAAGTTACTACCAGCAGTAATAAATACAACTGAATACTTTAAAGAATGCCTGGATTAATGCTCAAGTTATACAAACAAAGCTAGATTCAGCAGGCCTGGATCTAGTCTATGCTACAGCAAACGAGGTGTAACAATTTCAGTAAGAAGCAGTTCAAATATATAGGCACTATAAGCTTTAACTAGAAATTCCCAGCTCAGAAGGACTGAGTCCAGCCTCTCCTCCCACAAGAGTGCAGAACACGAACCCTCTTAATGTAAAATAACTGGCCTCAAGCCCAAGTGCTTAAACCAGAATTAATACACTTTTAGAATAACAGACACTGAGCCCTCAATCAGTAGTTCCCAACTTAGAAGGATGTAAGCTACCTGTTCTGCCACTACAGTGCAGACCACAAACCTTCCTAATGTAAAACTGGTCTGAAGCCCAGGTGCTTAAACTAAAAGGCTTACAATGAGTTACACCAAGCAGTAATAAATACAATTGAGTACTTTTAAGATGACGCAAAAGCAAAATAATGTAGGAAAAAACACAAATACAGTAAAAGCGGATAATTTTTTTTTTTTTTGGAAAGAGAAAGGAAAGAGAGAAAGGAGTAGCAGAAACTAAGCTGATTGGCCTTCTCAAATGCTCTCCCTGTACTGGGTAGAATGAGGTAATGACACTAGACTGGAACATTTGTTCAAGCTTCATTGGGGTGTAGAAATACTTCTTCACACATTTCCTTGTAAAAATTCTATGATTTCTTGATTTAAATGTATATCTGGGGTTAAGACATATTTCTCCTCCAGTGATCATCTGTAGCATCTTTATTTAATCAATCATTCACTCCATGTTCTTTTTACCCTTGTATCATATTGTTTTCTCAACTCTAACATTTACATGCCCTTTTTATTACTCTTTTGTGGTGCTCCATTCCTGCTCTGGCCAAAGTTATAAAATTTACTTCTCATGGTTTACCAAAATCATCATCTAACCTCAATACATCTTCCTTGAGCGCTAACATTAGATCTGTATATGCAAGTTAATGTAAGTTCAATAACCCCAAGAATTTGTCTAGCTTCATCCCATTCTATTACCTTATGTCCATTTATCACCTGTTCCCAATATCTCAATTCTTTGTTCTTTCTTCTCCAAATGCTTACTATATTTTCTTCTTATAACAAATAGTATTATGTATACGTGGTGGTGGTGTTCTGTTTTTCCAAGGTCTAACTTCTTTTAATGTAAAAACTTGCTTAACACTTTTATGAATATGTCTGTACAGAATACTCACTCCTATACTTCTGCCAGACTTTTAATTTACACTTAATTGAAAGTTTTAACAAATGGAATATATTTCATGTACTTACTGCTAATTCTGTTACCAGGAAGCTGATTTTGCTGCAGGTTCCTTCCTCTGTCACCAGTATCAGATGGAAGCAGCTTATCTTTCAAAATAAGTGACCAGAGGTGGTCCACAGGGATGTTATACCCTACAAATTAAAATGAGACAACATTTAAAGATAAACTGTATTCTTCTGGGAATACGTAGATTTCCAATGGGTTGTTCTCAAAATACAGCTGATGGAAAATGATAAAGCAAGAATGAAAACCTTGCATGAATACAAGTCATCTCAAGCAATTTCCATATTGTTAAACTTTTATTGTGCGCGTGTGCATGTGTGTGCGCGTGTGTGCGCGCACGTGTGTGCGGTCACGTGTGAGTGTGTGCGTGTGTGCATGTGGGTGTGTGTGCGAATGTGAGTGTGTGTGTGTGTGTGTGTGTGTGTGTGTGTGTGTGTGTGTGTGTGTGTGTGTGTGTGTGTGTGTGTGTGTGTGTGTGTAAATATGTTAACTTTGTATAATATTTATTTTGTAACGTTCAGAGTCAAACACATACAGCTACACCAGTATTTATTACTTATTTATTATATTTGGTAATTCAGCAAATATAATGATGTAAATAACCGCTTCAGTCTGACCCAGAGTCAGCTACATAAAGAAAATAAAAAAAGTGCTGTATAGTACAGAAATATATAGTGAAAACTATAGGGAAAGGAAATCTCAGTATAATAAGAGATCAATATACTCGTTAAAGTACACTAGATAAAGAAACACACACAAAACTAAAACATTTTGACACTGTGCCAATGTTCAATCAAACTTCTGTCCTGAACCAACACCCTGATGTCAGTGAAACTGTAATCTGCAATGAGACATGAAGCACATAACTATTTCAGAGTGGTGTTAGAGTTCCTTAAGTAGCACCAGGTTCAATACTTACCTTTCTCAGCAAGGTGTGCTGCATGAAGTGTGTGTGAGAAAGAAATAACACCTGAACAATCCTGATATTTGCAGGAAGGGTATTCCAGACCGAGAGACAGGAATGGAGAAAGTCCCATAACCAATACTAGTTTGGTCTCAGAGAACAGCTAGAAAGAAGACAGGAGATTCATGTTTAACTACAGAAAGATGAGGTAAGGTAGTTGTCCTAAGATGAATCATGTGTCCAAGTGGTCAGCATGCATCACAAGTGACTGATCTGTAAAATAAGAAGCACGGGGCACCACTTGTTCACTCCTCAGCAGGCAGACAGACAGTCTTACAGAGAAAAGAATCCCTGTACTCACTTCTGGGAGCTATGAGTAACATATTTTGTAGAATAATGATCCACTGCACTTCATCAAACAAGCACTAAATGTGAGGAAAAGCCTACATAAAGCATTGCTGATACCCATTGGTTTCACTGACCTTAGGTTTCAAGATCTGTTTGCATTCTAACATACTCCAAAGCCCTGTTGAACACCAATTCAAACAGGATTTCAATTAAAGAACTTTAAGACAAACAACTAGAAATGCACAAATTCAGCACATATACTGCTCACAGAAGGCACACCCTTTAACAACTTACCATTTTCAAAAGTACTGTCTCAAACAACTGGCTGTTTTTGCTGTTTATAGATAATACCAGCATCGCCTATATGAGTGGATGGGTAATGCAACCTATACGAGTGAATGGGTAACAGAAAGTTCACTCCAGGGATCATTCCAGTTGCCCTACTGGACACGGGCACTGTGAGCTAACATCGAGTGGCATGGTGCCTGGGCAAATTTTTTTGGGCTAGGCTTGTAAAGGCTACAGGGCCATTAGCCTAGTACACACCTATGAACCTAAATGGTTCAACATTTTCCTTTCTTTAAATGTACTTATACTTTTCTTGACTCAGTTAATCCCCTTAGATCTATTGCTTCTTTGCAGGGAAGATTTGAGGTGGTATTTATACTGACTAGGGAAAACTTAGCCAAGACATAAATTCCATTACTCTTTTTAACTGGAGCCGTAGGATCCTTTACATCCATTTGAGCTAGTACCAGCTCAGGCAGATATGATGCCCATTTAACATTTTATGTGAAGGACAGAATTTTCAGGGAATTCTACTGGCATACCTATCTATAAAACACCTCTTTACACTGGGATCCTATCCCAAACGCCATGAGAGAAGCTGCATATTGCGAACAATGTTTATGTATTTGACAGGATACACTTCTTCTGCTCATTTTTGCTTATACGTTCAGTTCCGTTTCTGCTCCTATCCAATGGCACTTTAAACATGATAAAATACTATTATGTCTATTTGTATTTTACTCAACTGTTACACTCCTATTTTTGTCACTGTGCTTGTATGCACAGGAAAAAATGTTCATGTTCTCCTTAATTATTGTTAGTAAGATTTTTATTTACAAATTGACCAACTTGTCTTTGTAATAATGTTCTCAAGTAAACTTTTTCATCTATTTTATATGTTGGAGCTTTTCTCCCCAGGCCTCCTCTGAAAATGGGCTCACACCCAGTCAGACGTTCATGGTAAACAAATGTAAAATAAATAAACAAATGTACTTTTTATGCCTGCTAACATACAGTATTTATTACATTCACTAGTTGTATTTTATTTATTTATTTAAATTTGTTGACCGGGAGTGTCCGACTGGACGTGGGTCCATTTTCAGCGGAGGCCCGAGGAGAAAAGCTCCACAGTAAAATAAACAGACAGTAGTTAAATTGGATTACATAGCGATTAACAATTTAACATAGCAATTACTTACAACATATTTACAGATGAAGAACATAGTACATCAGTAGACAACTAGAATCTTTATCTGTGAAGTACATAACAGACATTAACAAATGTTACAATGAGAAGTTCCTGCTGTATAATAAGTACTAGGCTTATAAGCATCTGAGCTTGCCATAATCAAGGTAGTTAGTAGGGTGGAAAGAAAGGTAGTGGTTGGATGGGGTGGGTGATATTAGAGAGGGAGTTGCAAGGGCATAGCCAGCATGTTTTTAGGTGCACTTTTAGTAAAGTTTTGAAGTGGGTGCATGATGGTACGGAGGTAATTGTGGGTGGGAGTGAGTTCCATAATTTGGCTATGGCGCAAGAGAATAGTGCTTCACCAGCAGAGTTATTGGCTTTAGTGATCTGCAAGTGATTTTTGTTGCTGGATCTTAGTGGTCTGGTGGTGTGAAGTTGTAGACCTTGAGGTTGCTAGAGATACTCCAATATTTGATATTGAGCTTTTGTATACTTTGATTAAGTTCAAACTCCAAAAAGGATATTTGTTAATTTGTTAACTTCATTGGCAAAACCTGGAATTCGTTGCCAAACTATATAACCCTACAATCCTCCAAAAGTCTCTTCAAAAAAACCTCAAACAGTATCTCAAAGTGAATTGGCTATGCCCATGTACCAACTCTGGCTAAGTTATGAACTAAAAGCATATTTTGCAATTATCATAACTTGTAACTACATCACCAAGCTCTGCTTCCAATCTGATGTCTCTTACTTTTGTCTGTCCATGACAATTGTGAGTCCCTACTAGGGAACACTACTAACCCATTGTATATAATCACTTTGTTTTTATAATTGTTTGCTAACTTCTGTGTAATCTATGTCAGTTTGTCTTTGTGAAGCTTTTCTCCCCGGGCCTCTGCTGAAAATAGACATGCATCCAGTCGGACTATCCCGGTAAACAAATGTAAATAATAAATAAATAATGGTTGATTCACCAATGTTTCACTTTGGCCACAGATTCAATACTTACAACTAAAACATTTTCCAAAGTGGTAGAACCAAAATCATATTTGTTCAATGAAACTCTGAGTTATCCAATTAATGTTGTTCAAGGAGTTTCATAGCTCATTGTAATTTATAGGCCCATAATTGTGTCTGACTAACTTATTACGTTAAAGAACATGCCTGTTACGTTCAATATAACAGAAACCAATAGACAATGGTGTATAAACATTAGTCCTAATAATGCAAGTACTACATCCAGAAATGCATGCAAAAATGTGACAAGTACGTTCACTGACAGTAGTCTAGACAGCAAGATTCACAGAAATAATGCAACGGAAATGCTAGCTGATGGAAGTGGGTTAAATGCAAGATGTTGGAAGCAACTAAAATGTGAAACATGCACCCTGGCAATGTTTTAAATTCAGTCAGATTTGTACCTACCAGTGAGAAAATAACTATTCATTTCACTTCCTTGTCACATTCATCATTAGAATTTATGTTCAAGGGTTCACAGGCTGCATAGACTAGCATGTCACAAGGTGCTTTGGGAATGCAGTCTCCTTTCTTTGGGAAGCTCTGCCAGATTGCAGGAGGGGGGAGTCACTGCATCTGGACAGCAAAGTCTGACCTTTTAAAAATAGTTACAGCATCTGAAACATTTACTGGCTAATGAGCAACTTAAGGATAGAAGAAATAACTTCATAAATAAAATACAGCAGGCTAAGGGAATAGACAGATCAGGAATTTAAAACAGCTGTTCCTCTCAACAGAATTTGAATGACAACACTAGAAAAAGCTTTATACTGCTGTTTGTATGCAGAATCAGCTTGATGGCTCTGTAAAAAAAAAAATAATACGTGTATAGATAATATGGTAATTATAGGCTCATCGGTGAGTAAGGCTAATGGCACAAGAGCCTTTACAAGCCTAGCCAATAATGCTCAAGATATGACAATACTGCATCTTAATTCCCCAGAGATGGGATGGGGTAGTATCAGGGTAGTGGGTCTTTGGGTGTTGGAGCCCCGAGTCATTTTACAGACTATCTCTGTCCATAAAGGATATGGGCAGTACCCCGGAGTGAATTTATGGCTCCCTATGCATTTATCCAAATTCTTTTGAAGATAGTGAGTGATGGGTTTTATTTTACGAAGATGGGATTATTCCCTAGACAAGGTAGCCTTTGAAATATGAACTGGTCTCTCCAGCATGTTCTGTTAGAGTCACAAATAGAATTCACGTCCGCAGAACACTTAATCCATGTATAAATTTTCTTGTGAATGTGCAACATTTTCATCAGGGCTGGATCAGAGACTGCCTTGTAGGCATAAGTCCCCTCAAACTAAATGATATGAGAGAACAAAGGGAAAGGGACTTTAGTTGGTCTGCATAAGATATGCGTCTTACGGTTTGTATTTTTTTAGTGAGAATCCATTGGGGCTGCTCATATTGGTGTAAGTGCCTGGTTAGGTACATGCAGAAGGGAGCAATGTACTCAATTATGGGCCTGATAAGGGCCGAGTACAATTGCACTGTGACTTCCTTTGATCTTGATGCCATGCGTTTACTTATAAATGTGTTTACTTATAAGTTGAGCCACACAGAAGGATTTCCTCACTACTGTAGCTCTTGGTGGTCAAAGTGTAGGTTACTATCTATCTGTGGTCTTACGTCAATCACCACTGGATCTACGTTTAGGAGTGTGCTATCAATGTTACAATTTGCAAGAATATCTGATTTACAGAAGGGTATGATTATGCATTTTTAGCATTTAGTCTCAGACCATGGTTTTGGCACCAGTCGTTAGTCATTTTTAGGCCTGTTTGTAGGATGTCAGTATCATTTGTGAATTTAATGACTTCTCCCAGCTTACAGTTGCCAGTGAATTTGATTAGCCAGAGGCTGCCAACATTGGCCTTCACTTCAGAGAAGTATACATCAAACAGGAAGGGTCCCAACACTGAACCCTGTGGGTCACCACTAGTAACAGCTTTCTTATCAGAACTGGATTCATGTATCGACTCAACATCTGTCCTGTCAGTGAGCATACTGGCTATCTGTCTAATGATATATGGGTTTATGCTTAACTCAGTAAGTTTATCTATGATCTCCAAGTGAGAGATTCTGTTGAAATTTTGGCCAGGTCTAGATAAGCGGTGTGTACTATTTTGCCCTCATCCACTGTCCTGGTAACGTAACTCAAAGAAGTACACCTGAAAGAGCAGGCAAGACCTCCCTTTGACAAAGCCAAATTGGGCCTGATCCAGTTTTCTGATAGCACCTATGTCATTATTTATCAGGTTCATGATAATTCTCTCCATGGTCTTGCAGATAAGACTGGTCAAGCTTATGGGTCTGTAGTTCCCTGAGTCAATTGATGGGCCCCCCTTGTGCAGAGGGATTACTGTTGTATTCTTCCATTCCTCTGGACAATGCTGTCCAGAGGTTGTGGTTAAACAGGATTTGTAGTGGCTCTCATAACTTGTGCTATTTAAGAGGCATCCTGAAATGCTGTCAGGACCCATGAATGCAGTGTTTTTGTCTTTAGTGTGCACAGTAAGAACCTGTTCCCTTGTAATGCCTGGTAGAGAAATGGTTGTGGTTATTTCTTTGGGGTGGTAGGAAGTAATAGATGGTGGAAGTGTTGCCATTGATAATTAACTCAGCACATTGCTGAGCATTTCCCCTGAGGTTATGAACATAATTAAATAAAGCCTTATGGCTATCTTTCACCTGGGAAGCTATGTTTGCCTCATATTTTGCTTTGGCAGATTTGACCAGTTCTCTAATTATTTTGTTTAGATTGGTGAGTGTCTTTGTACACTGCTTTGTTTTTTCCTTCTTGGCTTTGGGCAGGATTTTCTTTCCTTTTGTTGAATAGCTTATTTAGGCTAGGGGTCCACCAGGGTGGTTTATTTTTTCCAGTAATCATAGGTTTGACACAGACAGCTACTGCATCCTCTATCCAGCTATGAATGTAGTTGTACAGTGTTTTTGTGTACAGCTCAGAGTAGGCCTGTCATCCAGGTTCAGAGAGGCTTGGAAGTTTAATAAGCTGTCAGTTAGTTTGAGGTAATTGGCCTTAGCAAAGTTCTTAACAGGTTTGGAGTTTACTGGGGGGTTTACGTTAGGTTTAATACTAAAGGAGAACATTTTGTGGTCAGATCTCACCAGAGAGGAGTTAAAGCACAGGAGGGAGCAGCACCCCCCCATGTTCAAGAGTACTAGGTCTAGGATACTTGTACCTCTACTTGGGGACCTAATTAGTTGCTCCATAGTGTTTATGCTGATGCAGTCCAAAAACCTCAGAGCAAATGAATTATGGGTCATATAAGTCTTCCAGTTTATGGAGGGGTAGATGATGTCACCCATAAATATGGAATTAGGCTGAATTTTAAGAGATTCCTGTAGGTTTAGGTAGGAGGTGTGGCTGTCCAGACTCATCTTAGGGGATCTGTAGCTAGCAACAATATGATATGGGGTCACACCAATAGTTAGATGGGCATGAAGCAGCTTAAGAGAGTTATGTTGTTGGACCAGTCTAGCAGTGCAATTGTCTTTTATGAACATTGAGACACCTCCTCCCTTTGCTTTATCCTGAGCTGAGGGGGACTGAAGTGTATGAAAGGCATTGTAGCCTTTAATAGTCAGGGTGTTTTCTCTGGTTCTGAACAATGATTTCCATGACTGCATGTATGTCTGCATTCTCCACAGTAAGGAGTGCTTCCAAGGAGTGCATTTTTTATTTAAACTCCTAGCACTGAGCAGCAGTACCTTTAGGTAGTTGTGAGCAATTTTTCTTAAATTGGAGGGTTTCGCAACTTGGCACAGCCTAAAAAAGGCACTATGGGGATAGATAAAGTTTTTACCAGTATCTGGAAGCCAAGTGGTGACAAGTGGAAACCATCTCTGGCAAAGCATTGTGGTTTTACTTTCATGCCTCCTCAGGCTGATATATATATATATATATATATATATATATTGGATCCCTTTGTTGTGACACCAGAAACTAAGGCAATTATTGAAGTTAGTCATTTTTTGCTGGTACTGTGGCATCATCATTTCTGAAGGTAAGATGATACTCAAGACTAGATTCATATCCACCTGGAACACATATTCAGAGGGCTCCATCATGTCTCTCTTCATATAGTCCAGTGAGGTACATCTTAGGTCATTTACTCCAACATGGACTATGACCACGTCACACTGGTACTTGTGGTTTAAAGCCCTAAGTGCATGCGTGAGCTGGCAGATCCTGGCTCCAGACAGACAGACGCTCACTGTGATCTTCTCCTTGTTTAGCCTAGTAAGGGGGACATCAGTACATCTTACAATAGAATCCCAAATAACTAGAAAGTTTGTTTGTGAGGTGTGCTACCTTATGGGCATGGAAGCGGGGCTGCTATGATTTTCAGAGTTATGTGTTGTGTGAGGTGCTGTCTTTTTTAAATGTGTGCAGGCTGCTGAAACATGCTTTTAGGAGGCCTTGGAAGTTTGGGTAGATTACAAGAAAGTACCTCTGCATATATGGGTCTGTGTGTTTGTTACTTAATGTTGGTAATGAGTGTTTTGGGTGTAAAGCTAACAACCTTGTTTGTACCTTTTGTGTGTGTATGTGAGAGGTTTGCCTCCAATGACGTAGTGTATCTACATCTCTCACACACTGCATGTGTCTGTTCTAAAATTAAATGGTTGTCAGTGAAAATAAGGCAGTTACTACACTGCTTCAGGATGCCCATATCCACCAGGCCAGAAACAGAGATGACAGGGAAGCACCTACCCATTATTTTTGATCCTTAGTAGACTGGAAGGAATAAAGAAGAGGCACTTAAAGGTCTAAGTGAGACCATTTAGCTGCTTATGATTACATGACCTGTATACTATTATATGACCTGTAGTATACTGTTGCCTGACCTGTATACTGTTATGTGACCTGTATATGATTACATGACCTTATACTATTGGAGGACTTGTATAATATTACATGACCTGTGTACTATTACATGAGCTGTACACTATTAGATGACCTGTGTACTATTACACGACCTGTACACGTTTACATGTCCTGCATATGATTACATGACCTATATACTATTACATTACCTGTATACTATTACATGACCCGTACATGAATACATGACCTATATACGATTGCATGACCTGTATACTATTACATGCAAATAAATAAATAACTCCCAAATGCTAAAGGTGGTCTGCCACAAAAACAGTCAATATTGGCAGAAAAAAGACAGAAAATCCACCCAAGGATGGCCAATCAACAAAATCCACAAGAGTTCCAATTGAAATGTAGTCCTTATAATACGAATAAAACTTCGACTTGAAAATAAAATGAAAAATAAAAAAGCTCAAAACTGTCCCTTGAAGATATCCGATAAGCGATGACCCATATAAAATTACATGAACTGTATATGAATACATTTTATTTTATTTATTTATTTATTTCCAGTTTGATAACCGGGAAGGTCCACTGGGCCCAAAAGCCCCATTTTCAGTGGAGGCCCGGGAAGAAAAGCTCCATAATAAAAACAATTACAGAAATTAAAACAAGCAACAATAAAAACAATTACAGAAATTAAAACAAGCAAGCATAGAATCATACATTTGTACAAATTATTCATAGAATAATGTAAAAGAACACATACAAATGAAATATGTGAATAGTATCATTTTTACAATCAAATTCAGAGAGCAATGTGCATGTAGAGCCATTTGCACAGAGTAGAGATGGAAGCCTGTGTACAGTATTTAAATAATAAGTACACTGGGGAGAAAAATTCAATATACAGTTGAAGTAGAGGGGGGAGCTGTAGAAATAGCAGAAAGTAGAGGCGTTTGAAGGAGAACATGTCTAGGAGACATAAGAGGGATTTAGGTCGGAAGGGTACAATTACATTTCCAGTTTTGGGAGAGGTGGGAGTAGAGTAGGGATTTAAAGTGTTCAGAGTTTGCAGTGATTCTAAGCAGGGGTCGGAGAGAGTTACATTTTTTGGCCAGTGAGTAGGAAAGGAGAAATTGGCTAGGGGGTCGTTTAGGTTTGTGTACAGAAAGTAGATTTTGTTGGGCTGATCTTAGGGGTATGAGTGGTGTGTAGAAAGGCAAGATATTAGTTAGAGCAGGGCATACAGTAGGTTTAAAGATTAGTTTGTGGGCTGTAGTAAATAGATGGTTAGGAAGCTCGAGCCACTTTAGACTGTGGAGACAGGTGCAATGGTGGGTGCAGTGAGTAGATTTAGTAGCAAATTTGGCGATTTTGTTGTAGCAGCTTTCTAATTTTGAGGAGATGGAGGCTGAGAGGTTAGTTAGAAGTGGAGCACCATACAATAGGGAAGGTAGTAGGAAGGAGGAGGCGAGGGTTTGCCTTGTAGCAGGAGAGAGAAAGTGAGTGTTTCTATATAGCGTACAGAGTTTCTGATGGTTTTTTTTGATATTCAGTTGAATATGTGTATCGAATTTCAGATGTTCATCAATGGTAACACCAAGAAGTTTGGGAGAAGGAACAACTTCTATAGAGGAGTGAGTATGGCTGGTGATCTTGAATGATTGCTTGTCAAGAGGATGGGCTTTTGTGGGGGAGAAAAGAAGGATTTTGGATTTATTGGCATTAAGGGAGAGATGATTTTGAAGTATCCAGTTCTCTGTAGTTGTGAAGGTCAGTTGGGTTTTAGTCTGGAGCTTAGGAAGGCTAAGGGCAGAGCAGACTAACGTGGAGTCGTCAGCATATTGCACTATTTAAGCGTTTGGAATTGCAGTGTGAAAATTATTGATGAATATGTTAAAGAGCATAGGTCCAAGTATAGATCCCTGGGGGACTCCAGTAGGTATAGGTAGGAAGGTTGAAGTACCAGTTTGCCATTTCACAGCTTGGGATCTGTCAGAAAGATAACTTTTGAACCATGAAAGGGTATCTAAGGAGAGATTGAGGTTAGAAAGGTGATTGAGAAGATGGGTATGTGATACAGTGTCGAATGCCTTGGATAGATTGAGAAGGACAGTGGAGACAATTTCTCCAGAGTCACGGGCATGGTTAACAATGTCTAAGAAAGAGACGAGAGCAGTTGTAGTACTATGGCCAGGACGGAAGCCATGTTGTGTAGGGGTGAGGAGTTGGTTATTGAGGAGGTGGGGCATGAGTTGCAGGTGAATGCATTTTCAAGTACTTTTGAATTGGGGAAAGAGTGGCTATTGGTCTGAAGTTATAGATGCTATTGTTTTTGCCTCCTTTGTGGAGGGGCAAGATGTAGGCGGCTCTCCATAATTTGGGGACGTAAGATTCCTGAATGGATCTATTGATGAGAATGCTGATGGGGATGGCGATACCGTCTGCAGCGTGCTTGAGGAAGAGTGAGGGAATATTGTCGGGGGCATTGGAGCATGGCTTAATTTGGAAAGAAGCTTTTTAATGTAGGAAGTTGAGACTGATTTTAGCTGAAAAATAGGGGGAGAATTAGCAGTGGTGGGTTGTGGAGTAGAGGGGGAAGTAGTGTTAAGGGAAGGGAAGGGGTTGTAGTTTGGGAAGGTCTCAGTTAGTTCAGCTATAGAGTTGGTAAAGAAGTGGTTAAAAAGGGTGGCAATTTCTGTGTCGGTTTTATTGTTGTCGGGACAGGGATTGGATTTAGTGCCAGGGTGCATAAGCGAGTTGATGGAGTTCCAGAATTGTTTGGAATTTTTGGAGTGAGAGGACTGTAGTTTGGTATAATAAGACTTTTTATCATTAGTGATATGCTTTTTGGTTAGATTGCGGAGTTGCTTATATTGAAGGAGGGTGACTGGGTGTTTCCATGTCTTATCTCTTTGTAGCATAAGAGTTTTTGTGTCCTTTGTTAGCCAAGGGGTGTAGTTGTGTTTTATTCGTTTTGTCCAGGGTGAGGCTAGGGAGTTTAGGATGCTTAGGAAGGTAGTATTGAAGGAGTCTAAGGCTTTATCTAGTGGAAGAGTTTTTAGGATGTCCCAATTCATTAGTTTAAGTGTTTCTGAATATATAGAAGGGTTAACGTTTGAGAGATTACGGGTATGGGTATATTGGTGTTGGTGTGGGGAGGAATGGGAAGCTCGGTGAATAAAGGTTGAGAGATGATCACTCATTCTGTCTGGTAGAGTGCCAGAGTCAGAGATCTTATTAGGGTGGGAGACTAAGATCCAGTCCAGAATGGACACCGGGGGTTGTTTCTATTGGGTCTGTTAATGCGGTTTATTAGTTGTGTGAAATTAAATAGATTGATAGATAGAGAGGGATTATTGTTATTGATTCTAGTGATGTGAACATTGACTGGAATAGAATGTATGTTTCTAGTTTAATGTTGGTTGAGGCCCAAGGGAGAATGTTTTCTAGGGTGTTGGTGTTGTCTCCAGGGGGGATATAGATGGCCACAACACAGATACTTTTGTATTTATTCATTTTGAGGATCCCAGTGACTAGTGTGGCACTGTTGAACCAAGGAAAGGGGTTCTGGTAGGGACAGAGTTTCAGTTGGCTGTTATAGGTTAAGACTACTCCTCCTCCTTTCCTGTTTTGGCGGTTGTATCTGAGAGCTTGAAAGCCAGGGGGTACAATCTCAGAGTTAGAGATGTGGGGTTTTAGCCATGCCTCTGAGACTGCAACTATATCAGGTTGAGTGTGGTTTAGCCAAGCCTGGAATAGTGTAATTTTACTTTTTACACTCTGGGCGTTAATGGTAATGAGCTTTAGGTATTTATCGTTGGTCCTATTTGAAGTGGTAGGACGAGAAGGATTGATACTAGTCATAGGTCCAGGGTTGGGGTGAATGTATCCTGATAGGGCAAGCCAATTGAAGGAAGAAAGGAGGAGAACCTTTGGTCTGTGACATGTAGTTAGTGGGAGAAGCAATTTCAGTTTGGTTGTAGGAGGTTTTAAAGAAGTGGTTAGGAGCTTTAGTTTAAAATAGTGAATTGGATTAGGTTGAAGTAGGGAGGGGGATATGTGGTAAAAGTGGAATGTCTTGGGGGGAAGGGAGAGAGTGAAGGGGTGGGAGGAAGGAGGTTGTTTGTAGAAGGAATAGGAAGTAGCATTGTAGACAGTTATTAGGAGTAAAATGCATATAGAGGAGATACGGGAAGTTTGTAGAAGTGTAAAAGTCATGGTTAATTAGACTAAATTAAGATTAGAGCAGGTAACAGGGTAATAGGTGAGTGTTTAGTGAGAAGGGGAGGTGTTTAACTGAGAGTACAGACTGGTAAGGAATAGAGAAGGGGTGGGATTACCAACTGAATGAATGCTGGGAGGGGGGTAGAGAATTGGATTGGCTTAGGGAAAGGGGAGGAGATTCAAAGCTACAATAAAGGTAAGCGTACTGGGGGTATGTGGAAATCGGGGGTAGGGTAGGGGAGCGGAGTGAGCCCGCAGGGCGAACAGAGCGGGTAGAGCCACTGAGGGAGTGAACTCTAGGAAAACAATCCGAGGAGAGATGAAAGGTGTGGAAAAATACTGAAGTCAACATATTTTGTATTCTGTATATAAAGGGTTAAGCAGAAAAATGTTCACTGCGTGCAAACTGAAATGTTCTGGAAAATGTTGATCACTGAGGAATGCAGAAGTTAATCTTAAACTGCTGATAAGAAAGTTAATGGTGCAAGAATAACTGTGGTACTGGCTGGTAAAAACAAGTAATCAAACTATCACTTCTAATGAATGTTCTGTGTGCTACGTATGTAATGCAGGAGGGTCTATATAAGGAGAACTCAAAGTACAAGTAACCAGACTGCTGGCATACTACCATCATGTAGCAGGTCTCCATGCATGTAAAATAAAGCTGTTTTACTTGCTTACAAGAACTTGGTGTGATTCTTCCAGAATATGTTAGAAGAGTAAAATCTTTCGACATAACTGGCTAACAAAGAGAGGCTGAAAACCTGCGCAGGTGGAGAGAGATCAGGCTCTCCTCGAATGAAAGACCTCCAACTGAAACAGGTTGAAATTAGAGGCCAGTCACTCTTTCCAGATTCAATCCGTGAGGTGGCAGCTAAACAGGGCGGAGGAATCACAAAGGTAAGCAAAAAGAAAAGCTATTTTTGTTGTTTCTGATTGGAATTTTTGTCTAAATTTTAAGGGACTAGTCAAGGGAGAAATGTAATTTTCTCAAAGTATAAGGAGTATATGTGAATAGATTCCATATACAAGAGATCTCAGGAACAGGAATAGTTTCTCGTAAGAGAAATGGGAACAGGAACCAGTTAGCCAAAGGCGACGACAAAACTGAAGATGAAAAGTTTATGTTTGATTTACACCCAAAGAATGTAAAGTATTTAGATAAATGGAAAAAAAACATGGGTTTAGTGGATGTTTAAATAAGTCAGAATGTCAAAATCTAGTAAGATTACTGCAAACAGGCAGGAAATAAGACAAGGAAGCAAAAGAAGGTAGGGATTCCCCAGGCACAGAAATGGCTGGAGGAAGCAAATAAAAGACATAAGGAACAAAATTTGAAAAAAGGGTGTGGTAATTCAAGTGAAAAAGATGTGTACTTTGTTCAAAAGGAAGATAATGAAACTTCCATAGTCAGTCGTAGTCACCAGAATCCCTCGGCCCCTCCCATCCAGTATCCAGACCCTGCACAGGTTATTGAGGTGCCCCCCGACCAGGACCCACCGCAATACCAGGCTTCGGTGGGTGGCCCCCCCACGCCAAGTATTATATTACAGAGAGAGCCTGCCAACACCCTTGACTTACGGGAAGTATTAGGAGAGAAGGGCACTGGAAAATTAAGGAGAAGGTAGATCAGGAAGGAGAGGAATACCCACTGATAGAAGTGGCAAATCCTCAAGCAGGCGCGAGAAGGCAGGGTCCTACCATATTGGTCTACGACCGTGGACCCGTGATGATATCCAGCGGTAGAGGGATTCCCCATCCAAAAGTAGATATGTAAATTCGCAGGCGTAGGGGCATGAGAATGAGTTATAGATTAAACGCTGTAGAATTTGAACAAGTAATAAGGCAAATAGGACCTGATTGGCACCTTATTTGCGGAACTTGGGACCCCCTGCTACCAGAGGAAGGGGAGCCTTGCCGTTTAACTCAAGTGTGTAGAACCAGAATAAAGACTCTCCTAGATTAAATTGAACTACAGTGGAAGCCCAAAGCAGATTGGACTTGCATTAATCAATGCGTTCAATCAGATGAGCAAACGGTAGACAACTATCTACATCGTCTCACACAATGTTTTGATGCTCATAGTGGGTTGATTAAGGCAGAAAATCAGGCAAATGACTCGCCCTATGAACAGCAACTGAAAATGCATTCCTAAAGGGCTGCAAGACAGCCATTGGTAACTTTATACAAAAGCATATGATCACACACAGGACAGCGTCTACAGCCCCTTATGGATTATGCTAGACATGCTGAGAAATACCTGAAGGAAAAAAAGATAAAAAAAGCCCAGACTTTTACAGTTAGTGAAGATGGAACTTTAATGTTAGTTCAAGGTTCCGCAAATCGCGGAAGAGGGCGTGGCAGGGGAAGAGGACGAGGACGGGAGGCATAAGTCATTCTGAGGATTTCGAGGGTAGGCAAAAGAGGGGGGAGTGTTTTAAGTGCGGTAAGAAAGGACATTTCGCCAGAGATTGCAGAGGATCGGAGAAACCGATGGTTGCTTCCGGTGGTACCGCATGACTATATGACGGTCAAAAAGACGTAGATGGAGGGTATGAGGAAGAAGAAGAAAGTGAGAATGGGGAAGTAGGTACAAGTGAAGACGATGGGTGGGGACAGGAAATGGCAGAAAATGAGGAATATCAAATGGTAAATCTAACAGCACTAGCATCAACTATGCAATTGGAATCCCAACCAGTGATCACATTGCAAGTTGAGGGTCGAGACATAGAATTTCTTTGTGACTCAGGGGCTTCACGAATGTTAGTCAGAAGTACTGCCATGTCATCCGATGTTACCTCGGATGAATATGTGCTTGTAAAAGCAGCAAATGGTCGATTACAAAGAGCCATTGTCCAAACCTCTGTGGTTTACCGACCCAGAGACGAACCAAACCATACGGTTCCGAGTAATAATTTCAAAAATCTGCCCAGTACATTTACTAGCAAGAGATTTAATGCAAGTGTTCAGCATAGCAGCCGTCCCAACCTCCACTGGGATGGTGGCAAGGACAATTGAACCGAATAGTGCAATGCTATTAGAGGGGCAGGGAGATCTACATTACTGGTATAGTAATGATTTGATAGAGACAGGCCCCCAGAGTGTAGTGACGGCTCTTACAAATTTGGCATTAAGCAAATACGGCATAACAAATCCGAAGGTGTCAGATCCATTACATTGCACAATGTATCACAGAAGATGTGCCGGACCTGATTTAGAATACGAAAAGAAATTTCTTAGTTTTAAAGTCACCAAACTAGTATTGCATAGCCTTTTTTGGGACACACTAGGTAATTCTGCAGTCACATGTAGCCTTACAAGGAATATGCAGCTGCTGTATAAGAATTAATTAACCACACATATTTCAGTCACGGAGGGTGAAGGAATGTCATGGTACCTCGTGGGTAAGAAAATAACTGAATGGGTAGGATGGACACCAGAACAGTTGGCAGGTAAAGGCGTTCAGGCTCAAAAACTTAACTGGGTTACACAAGCCAGACTGACCGTGCACCTCTGGGAAGACGAACCGATACAATCCCCTGGGACATTATGACTATGTCTCCTTACCCCCATGGAAGAATCTCAATTGCAGACAATTCCAAACTCATTATGGTCGCAGGGTCAGCATGATATCGGACTGATTAGAACGGCAGGACAGGTAAAGATTACACCCAAGTCAGAATTTAGACCTCATAAACGACAGTATCCCTTGAGCAGAAAGGCAGAGGAGGGCATTTTACCGGTAATCACAGCACTTTCGAAAGCTGGAGTATTAATTCTGTGCACAGACTCACCGTGTAATATGCCCTTATTTCCAGTAAAAAAAAACGGATGGGACATAAAGGATGGTACAAGACTTACAGGCAATAAATGCCGCGGTGGTACCTCGGGCCCCCATAGTCCCGGATCCGTCTATTCTGCTGAACGATATCCTTCCTATGGATAACTACTTTTCTGTAATTGCTATCAGTAATGCCTTTTTCTCTATTCCCTTGCAGGAAGATAGTAGATTTTGGTTTGCATTTACATTTATGGGTAAGCGTTATACCTATACCAGGTTATCGCAGGGATACTGCGAAAGTCCGACCATCTTCTCACAAGAGATGTCCACCAATTTGGCTCAGTTCCAACCAGCCCAAGGGTGCCACCTACTGCTGTACGTGGATGATATCCTCCTGGCCGCGACTACAGAAGAACTCTGTAAGTCCGAGACTATTCGACTACTACACTTTCTGGCACACGAAGGACATAAGGTAAATAAGTCTAAGTTACAATTTTGTAAATTAGAAGTACGTTACCTGGGTTATACTATCTCTGGAAAGGGCAGGCGATTAGATGACAGCAGAAAGAATGCTATTTTACAAGCCCCCATGCCAACTACAAAAAAAGAAATGATGTCCTTTTAGGCATTACGAACTTCTGTCGTAGTTGGATTCCCAACTACGCCAAGAAGTGCACCCGCTATCAGACTTAATTTTTGCAATACCGATGGCGGCAAAGATTTGCTGCACTGGACAGACAAGGCAGTACAGGCATTTACTAGGATCAAGCAACTAATAGCTGGGTCAGCAACATTGGGGTTTCCAGATTACAGTAAGACCTTTATACAGACTGTAGATTGCAAGCAGGGATTTATGACATCTGTTTTAATGCAAATGTATGGAGATAAGTTAAGACCATTGGCATTTTACTCTAGCAAATTAGACTCAGTAGCACGAGCATTACCACACTGTGTGCAAGCAGTAATTGCAGCCGCTTTGGCGGTACAAGCGTCTGCCACGTTGGTATTGTTCCATGATCTTACGTTAAAAGTCCCGCACTCTGTAGCAGTCATCCTTCTGCAGGACAAGTTAACATTTCTGTCACCTAGCAGACATTTATCTTGTATGACTACGCTGTTATCGCAGCCACACATGACAATTGAGAGATGCACTACCTTAAATCCAGCGACATTGCTACCTGTTGCTGAAGACGGTATTCCGCATGTATGCTTAGATCTCATACATTCTAAAGTTCTACCAAGACCGGATCTTAAAGATCAACCCTTACTACATGCGGACTGGACACTGTTTGTAGATGGGTCAGCACGCAAAACAGAAACAGGCACCACGCAGGTAGGGTATGCAGTTACTACTGCAACTCAGATAATAGAGGCAAGACCACTCCCCGGGAACTTATCCGCTCAAGCAGCGGGACTGATTGCTGTGACAAGGGCATGTCTCCTTTCGGAGGACAGGAATGTCAATATCTATACAGATAGTCAATATGCTTTCTCTACGGTACATGTGTTTGCTCAGCAATGGAAAAATAGGGGGATGGTTACAACCTCGGCAAAAAATATCATGCACAAAAAACTAATCCTTGAATTACTACAAGCCGTCCAACGGCCGCGGGGTTTGGCCATCTGTAAATGCGCTGCTCATACCCGTGCTAAGGACCTGGCATCACTTGGTAATGCCCTAGCAGACAAAGCAGCCAAAGAGGCAGCTATGTCCAGTACCTTTTCACTTGAAACCACACCTACAGAATTACAACCAACAGATAAGTTTGATTTGCAAACCTTACAAGTCATGCAGGAACTTAGCACAGTACAGGTAACACAACTCTGGACTAGGTATGGTGTTAGACAGAACAAAGGAATCTATGTGGGACCGGATAATAAATATGTTTTGCCTACTAATCTTTTAGGTATGCAGCACTAGTTGTGCATGGCCCTTCCCATCTGGGCCCTGCAGCTATGGTTAAAATTATCCACCTTACCTTTTGGACCAAGGGTTACATTGCATATGCAAAACGTTTTTGTCTATCCTGCATAGTATGTGCTAAATACCACAGGGGAGGGGTCACAGTTGCCCCGGCATCATTTCCAACACCCCCCTATCCTTTTCATACAATATGTATGGACTTCATCGAATTGACCCCGGCACAACTAAAGAAGTTTGTGTTAGTGATAGTAGATGCATTTACTAAGTGGGTTGAGGCTTTTCCGGTGACACATCCGGATGCTCAATCAGTGGCTAAAATTTTGGTCAATCACATCGTCCCGCACTTTGGACTTCCTACACGCATCTACTCTGACAATGGCATGCATTTTGTCAATCAGATCATTCAGAAACTGTCTACAGTTTTCCAAATTGAATTGAAACACCATTGTGCCTACCACCCACAGTCAGCAGGGTTGGTAAAACGCCATAACGGCATTCTAAAAGGCAAGTTGAGAAAACTCATGGCCGAGACACATCAGTCTTGGATTACCTGTCTACCTCTAGCCCTCCTTTCCATGCGGACAACTCCCACCTCAAAAAGAGTCACCCCATTTGAGTTGTTGTATGGGAGACCTTATTACGTCCCGCAGTGGCAAAACTTGTTGCCTGCGGAACGTGAGGGGGGTGAGGAGATAGCATGAGGAAAATGCTGACCAATACTAACAGCTGTTTAATAAATGATTGTTTTTCAGGTTCAAGAGACGACAAAATCACGGAAGTCATCGCAACTCCAATGGCAGTTCGGATTAAAGAAAGGTCCTCATGGATCCACCTAACGCATTGTAAAACATTTTAAGTTAGATAAAAAATTGAATTTCCTGAGGAACAAACAGACAGCAGTAACCATGAAGGACAATAATGAGAATAAGAGAAAATGGTTCTATTGCAATATTTTATTGTTTATAACTATTGTGATTGTAATATTTTTGTTTTTTAATGATGCTAGCCATTCAAAAAGAGACAAACACACCAGCTGGCATCCAAACTTTAATACATATCAAGCGATTAAATATGCATATGCATCCTCAATGAATGTCTCAAATTGTTGGGTATGTACTGTAATACCTACTGTACATAGTATCTTAATGTTAGGGACAGCCCCTCTGGGAACAAATGATACTTGGAATAGTTTGTTGTTTAAAACCACAGAAGTACCACTGAGAGACAAGGTGGCGCTGCCTCTTCTGGGGCGCCAAAACGGAACAGTGTGTTTTCAAAAGATTGGAAAAGTTAAGGTGGGGCTGAGCCAATGTAATTTGACAATAGTTCATAATTGTACCCTAGAAGGGCAGTGTGAAACCAAGTTTGGAGCTATAAAAAAAGACATCAATGTAAATGATACTAGTTTTGTTGAAAAAATGCTGTATGTATACGGCCTGTTATTTAAGGGGCTAAAGCCAAATGGGAGTTATAAATTTGCAACCAATATCACCATAAAAACGAATGATTGTTATTTTATTTGTGGTAGGAAAGCATATAAATGGTTACCATATGGCTGGTCAGGAAGTTGTTTTTTGGGATATCTGACACCAGCTATCAGACACGCAAATGTATTACCTCAAAGTAAAATACGAAATGCACGTGCTCTTAATAAACCTATTAATCCCGTAGGTAACATTGATGCGTCATGGATTTATCACCATGACTTGGCACACGTCAGCAGCAAAGGACTCTCACATATGGACCTAGGCGATGATGTAATTGCTTGAGCTGGTATTTTGCCAGCGTATGGGACAGTAAAATCCATCTGGGAACTGAGAAAACTGTCAAAACTGTTAGAGGCTCTGAGTAATGCGACATTTTCAGCACTAGAATTGGTGACGAATTAACGGCGATGAGAACAGTAGTGTTGCAGAATCGTATGGCGCTCGATTTCACCCTAGCGGCGAAGGAAAAATAGTTCAACAAGTTTTGAACTGACTAAACCTGGTCCAAACCCCTTGACTGACTTTTTCCAAAATCTGTTTGGAAACTGGGGTTCTGTGTTGATGAACATTTTAATTGCTGTATGTGTTGGTGCAATCATATTTTTGCTGCTTGGCTGCTGTTGCATACCATGTATCAAAATGATAATATCAAAGGTTATCTCTGCCAATGCTACAAAAGCATATTTCTCTGATTATGAGAAGGTATACAACATATCTGGGATTGTGTAAAATAAACAGTATACAAAATGTTGTAAGGGGGGAAATGTGGAAAAATACTGAAGTCAACATATTTTGTATTCTGTATATAAAGGGTTAAGCAGAAAAATGTTCACTGCGTGCAAACTGAAATGTTCTGGAAAATGTTGATCACTGAGGAATGCAGAAGTTAATCTTAAACTGCTGATAAGAAAGTTAATGGTGCAAGAATAACTGTGGTACTGGCTGGTAAAAACAAGTAATCAAACTATCACTTCTAATGAATGTTCTGTGTGCTACGTGTATGTACGTGCAGGAGGGTCTATATAAGGAGAACTCAAAGTACAAGTAACCAGACTGCTGGCATACTACCATCATGTAGCAGGTCTCCATGCATGTAAAATAAAGCTGTTTTACTTGCTTACAAGAACTTGGTGTGATTCTTCCAGAATATGTTAGAAGAGTAAAATCTTTCGACAAAAGGTAAGGTAAGTTTGGGTGGGAATAGCTAGGGGGTAAGAGCCTTGATAGTAGTGATAGTAAGCGGGGTAGATAAGTGAAGTAGAGTACAGGTAGAAGGAAATAGTGGGGCTGTAGTGCAACAAGTTATGAAAATTGGGAGCCTAAGAGTGGAATATTTAGTCAGTGGGATAGATCTAGGAGAAGGGTGCCACTTAGTGGACAAATGCAGTATAGCAAACAATAGCTTCTTTAGGAAGGTAGCAGGTCTAGAAATAGGAGGAGGGAAGATAGCAATTATATACAGAGGGCACGAGGGGAGAAGGAATGGAAGTCGGAGAAGAGAGCACAAGAGGAGAAGGAATGGAAGTCGGAGCAGAGAGCACGAGAGGAGAAGGAATGGAAGTCGGAGAAGAGAGCACGAGAGGAGAAGAAATGGAAGTCGGAGAAGAGAGCACGAGGGGAGAAGGAATGGAAGTCGGAGAAGAGAGCACGAGGGGAGAAGGAATGGAAGTCGGTGAAAAGAGGGGCTTTGGCTGCTGGTCGCCCTGGCTAGGGTGTGTACAAAAACCTGAAGTATCAAAAAAATTGTTTAG
This sequence comes from Protopterus annectens, assembly GCF_019279795.1. Lineage (NCBI taxonomy): Eukaryota > Metazoa > Chordata > Ceratodontiformes > Protopteridae > Protopterus > Protopterus annectens. The sequence continues at coordinate 1,846,150,606 of NC_056732.1, read as the reverse complement.
TGGTACTGCCTGTAGTTTTAAAAACACATACTTTCTTTTCTTTGAAGGACTGATGCACAAGGAGTATATAGACACAGTTCCTTAGTATAGGGAATGGACAGCAGTTGTTACGGTGGAATAAGGCTGTAGGTCAACAGCAGACAGGGCAAATTCTCAACTGTAGGACAGTACAAGCAGGTTGGATAGATAAGGTGTGGACTCCAGAGCCAGAGACGTGCAGCAGCTGAGAGGTAGATCAGGACCTGTATACGACTGCATGACTTGTACACTGTTACATGGCCTCTATACGAATACATGACCGATATACGAATACATGACCTGTATACAATTACATTACCTGTATACTATTAGATGACCTGCATACCATTAGATGACTACATACTATTGCATGAACTGCATATGATTAGATGACCTGTATATTATTAGATGACCTGTAAACGATTGCATGACCTGTATATGATTACCTGACTTGTATACGATTACTTGACCTGTATAACATAACCTGTATACAATTACATAACTTGTATATGATTACATGACCTATATACTATTACATGGCCTGTATACTATTAGATGACCTGTAGTACTGCTACCCTCTGCACTGACTGGCAGCTCCTTGAGTAGCTGTGAACAGTGGAAGACTATGGAAAGTCTTTCTATACAGGATTTTAAACTGGAGAGGTTTGCTTGTATACAAGGCACGGGTAACCGCGTTTGCACACAACCCAATTGTGAGGCATTTATACTGGCAGGATGAAAAACTTTTAAAGAGTTAAACCCTCAGACCAATCAAATAAACACACAATAAGCCTTCCACCAGCAGTTCCAAACTTGGATGGGTTTAGTGCTCAGATGAACTAAAATTAAAATTTTAAGACTTCATGGCTGCCAAACTAGATGTGTAGCTTCTGAACACAGAATTTTATAATGCCATATTATATTACATATATGGTTGCCATTTAATTATCTGTATGGTGTTAATATCAAAACAGAAATAGCTTTCTTGTTTAATCAGTTTTCATTTTGTCTAGCTATACTAATGAAGTGTGACAGTACATAAGCTCGGAATTTGCCAGAGGTACATTTTCTGCAAAAGTTTTACATTTTTTTGTCTTAAAGTGATGTGTAGAACAGTGTGCAAATGTGTGCGTTGTTGTTGAGATTAGTGTACATATGTGAGCACTTATCTGTGGTATGATATGTGGGTGCACGTGTGTGTGTATGTGTGTGTTGTTGCTGAGATTAGTGTACATATGTGGACACTTAACTGTGGTAAGGTGTGTGTGTGTGTGTGTGTGTGTGTGTGTGTGCGTTGTTGAGATTAGTGTATAAATGTGCAAACTTATCTGTGGTACAATACATGCATGCGTGTGTGTTATTGAGAATAGTGTATATATGTGCACACTTATCTGTGGTATGATACGTGTGTGTGTGTGTGTGTGTGTGTGTGTGTGTGTGTGTGTGTGTGTGTGTGTGTGTGTGTGTGTGTGTGTGTGTGTGTGTGTGTATGTGTGTGTGTGTGTGTGTGTGTTGCTGCTGAGATTAGTGTATAAATGTGAACACTTATCTTGCACGACATGTGCATGTGTGTGTGTTTTTGCCGAGATTAGTGTATATATATATATATATATATATATATATATATATATATATATATATATATATATATTTATTTATATATATATATATATATATATATATATATATATATATAGGGTCTATATCACATTGTCGAATAATGACAATGTCGAACAGCTAAAATGTCGAAAGTGCCGTTCATCGAAACTGTTCTTGAGAGGGGCTGCACCCCCCATACCCCCTCGCTAATTATAAATACCAACTTGGAGATAGCACTACAGTGAGGAAAGGGCAAATTTTCTGATCATCACTGTACCACGATCCCACAAAAATCTTTTTGCTGAATGTCATTATTCGACAATGTGATACAGACCATATATGTGTGTGTGTGTGTGTGTGTGTGTGTGTGTGTGTGTGTTTATATGTGCGTGCACTTATCTGTCATAGGATACATGCACGTGTATGCATGTGTATGTTGTTGCCAAGATTAGTGTACTTCTCTGTGGTATGATGCATGCATATGTGTGTGTGTGTGTGTGTGTGTGTGTGTGTGTGTGTGTGTGTGTGTGTGTGTGTGTGCAGCGTGCGTGTGTGTGTGTGTGTTTTGTTGCTGAGATTAGTGCATATATGTGTGCACTTCTCTGTCGTATGATACGTGTGTGTGTGTGTGTGTGTGTGTGTGTGTGTGTGTGTGTGTGTGTGTATGTGTACTTACCTGTGGTATAATACGTGCATTTCCTGTGGTATAATATGTGCATGTGCGTTGGTAAGTGTTACAGCCATTTCTGAGTTAGTGAGTGATCAGAGGACAGTGGGTTAATGACGTTTTCTTTTTCCCACTTTCGTCCATTGTTGTAATAAAGCAGTACGACTGTGGGGGAAATGACTGCAGTAGGGCTTGACCATTATTTTCAGATAAAAATCTGCAGTGATGAAAGCAATTAATTAATCAGCATCTGTATGACCAATATTACTTAATCAAGTTGCATGTGCTTTTGTTGTGGTTTTACTTTTGAAGGTTTAAGTTTTGATTGCAAAACTTTGAGTTGCAGATTCATCAACTTGCAACTGCTCCGAGTAATACAACTCAAATACCACCATTGGTCTCCCATGAAAAGAAGACATTGGCCTAGCAGGACTAACCTGGTCAACAAAGTGTAAATAAAATGTAAAATAAATGAATAAAAACTCTCCCCTGTGAAAAGCACTTACATGGATTATGCAGGGTGAGCAGTTTCTTTATTTTTCTCTCCCATGTGCATGAACCTAAGAAAAAGACTAAGACTGCTAAAATGGGTCCTGCAAGTGGGGGAGACAGATCCATTAGCATGTATTCCCTATGATGACCGTGCAGCTTTGACATACTATATATCATGCATTCCCTATGATGAACGTGCAGCTTTGATATACCATATATCATGCATTCCCTATGATGAATGTGCAGCTCTAATATACTATATATCATGCATTCCCTATGATGAATGTGCAGCTCTGATATACTATATATCATGTATACCCTATGATGAACGTGCAGCTTTGATATACCATATATCATGCACTCCCCATGATGAACTTGCAGCTTTGATATACTATATATCATGCATTCCCTATGATGAATGTGCAGCTCTGATATACTATATATCATGTATACCCTATGATGAACGTGCAGCTTTGATCATTCATTCCCTATGATGTATGTGCAGCTTTGATATACTATATATCATGCATTCCCTATGATGAATGTGCAGCTTTGATATACTATATATCATGCATTCCCTATGATGAACATGCAGCTTTGATATACTATATATCATGCATTCCCTATGATGAACATGCAGCTTTGATATACTATATATCATGCATTCCCTATGATGAATGTGCAGCTTTGATATACTATATAGCCTGCATTCCCTATGATGTACGTGCAGCTTTGATATACTATATATCATGCATTCCCTATGATGAACGTACAGCTTTGATATACTATATATCATGCACTCCCCATGATGAATGTGCAGCTTTGATATACCATATATCATGCACTCCCCATGATGAACGTGCAGCTCTGATATACTATATATCATGCATTCCCTATGATGAACGTGCAGCTCTGATATACTATATATCATGCATTCCCTATGATGAATGTGCAGCTCTGATATACTATATATCGTGCATACCCTATGATGAATGTGCAGCTTTGATATACTATATATCATGCATTCCCTATGATGTACGTGCAGCTTTGATATACTATATATCATGCATTCCCTATGAGGAATGTGCAGCTTTGATATACTGTATAACATGCATTTCCTATGATGTACATGCAGCTTTGATATTCTATATATCATGCATTCCCTATGATGAACATGCAGGTTTGATATACTATATATCATGCACTCCCTATGCTGAACATGCAGCTTTGATGTACTGTATATCATGCATTCCCGATGATGAACATGCAGCTTTGATGTACTATATATCATGCATTCCCTATGATGAACATGCAGCTTTGATGTATTATATATCATGCATTCCCCATGATGAACATGCATCTTTGATATACTATATATCATGCATTCCTGATGATGAACATGCAGCTTTGATATACTATATATCATGCATTCCCTATGATGTACATGCAGGCTTGATATACTATATATCATGCATTCCCTATGACAAACGTGCAGCCTTGATATACTATATATCATGCATTCCCTATGATGTTGAGGGATCAGTTGCTAATGTCCTCTCCTGCTCAGCTGGTGAACCTGGGAATATTGAGGCAATGTTACAATTGCCTCATGTACACAGACAACCCTCTCCTCCTCCCACAAATCACAAATACATGCGAGAGATGCAACTATACGGCCAAACTGGAGGCTGAGCTCTCTCAACATAGGACTGGCATGACCAGACAGGAGGAGAAGGTAACCACACACACTATAGACCCAGTCTCACATAATACCATCACAACCTCAAATCATACACATAAACACACAAAGACATACTCGGAGGCTCTGAATCTACCAAAACAGCAGAGGCCACCAAAGCAGACACCCAAACAACTACCACCTCAGAACACAACACCTGCAACACATAGACCACACAGTCAGAGTGTCAAGCAGTCTCAGCCCTTAAGGCCAAACACAATGCCAGACACACTAGTCATTGGTGACTCCATAGTCAGACACACTGACATCCCGCTCACCAGACTGAGTAAGGAGAAGGTCACAGTAAGCTGCCTGTCGGTGCTAGAATCCGCCACATAGCAGCATGCACTCAGGTCTCTCAACAGCAGGTACAAGCACGACTCAATCATTGTCCACGCTGGTGTTAACGACCTGAGACGCACCTCCTTGGACTACATGAAAGAGACATAGAGGAGCTCTCTGATTATGCAGCCCAAGCAGGTATGACCCTGACCTTGAGCAGTATCCTACCTTCACCAAGAATGATGCCACAATACAGAGATAAGATGATCAGCTTTAACAATTGGCTTAAACACTGGTGTCATTCAAAGGGGATCCAATGTCTGTCTGCCTGGGATGACATGCTGGACAAGCCACGCTGCTTCGCAAGGGACGGCTTGCACTTGTCACCCTGGGATTCCGGATTTTGGCAAAGGCTCTTGCCACCCCATAGTGCCTTTTAGGCAAGGCTCAAATTCTAAACCTACCACCCTAGAACAAAACAAAGAAAAAACTAAGGGTAATGCTGCTCAATGCCAGAAGTCTCAACCTCAAGATGCACGACTCGAGGCCCTTCTCAGTATGGAGAACATCGATGTCTGTGCTGTGACAGAAACCTGGTTCAAGGCTCCTGAGAGCACCCCAGCACTATCAGGTTTTACCTCATATCATGCCCGCCCCAAAACCCGGACAATACCAAGAAAGGAGGAGGGGTATCCATATTCATCAAGGACACCCACACCTCAAGATTGGTGGCACGCACGATGCATTGGAAACCATCCAGGTGCAATTAACTATAGGCAAGACTGCTCTGCAATTTGTAGCATGTTACAGGCCACCCTCACAAACTCAGGAACCTCATATGGCCTTCCTGAAAACACTGGGGATAAATGTATCTCAACACCATCATACTAGGTGACTTCAACTACCCTAATATAGACTGGGAACACTACTCAAGCCCAAACACTCTAGCCCAAAAGTTCCTGGAATTCATAAACTCAAATGCCATGGAACAACTAGTCACCATCCCCACAAGAGGAGAAAACATACTTGATCTCATCATCACGAACATGGGAGCACAATGTTCAACTGGAAGTATAGCCCTCACTGGTGAGATCTGATCACAAACTAATCTCGCTGGAGGTCCTCATCCCGCCCACCGAAATGAAAAGACCACAGTAAAGAACTTCTCGAAAGCCGACTTCACACTTCTAAAGACTAGTGTGGTCTCCTTTAAGGCCCCTGAGCCGGGTTAACATTACTCAAACCGCTGAATCACTTACAAATGCCTTCTACCAGCACCTGCAGGCTGCATGGATCAGGCAATCCCAAGCAAAACAAAGACTCTTTGTACCAAAGGCAAGCGTCCAGTCTGGTGGACCCCAGCCATAAACAAACTCTACAACAAAAGGAGAAAGCTACTACAAGATAGAGCAAAATCCTTAAAAGGTAAGACACCGCTGATCACTATAAGTAAAAAGCTAAGAGCTCTCATAAAATCATCCAAAGCTAATTTTGAGAAAAAATAGCTAAGGACTCTAAAGACAACCATAAGGCATTCTTTAGCTATGTCAGAAACCTAGGAGGAAACTCCCAGATATGCTCAGAATTAGTTCAAAATGATGTGAAGATTACTGATCCTACAGACATTGCCAACATACTGGCTGACAGGTTCAGTGCAAACTTCTCCCTCCCCTAAAGGAGAGATATCTATACCAAATGATTGTAGCCCCCAAACATCTCTAACGCCCAGGTGAGAACTGCTCTCTCCAAAAAGAACACAGCATCCATGGGACCTGATGGTGTCCCCGGCTGTGTGCTCCATGAACTCAACGAGGAATTAAACCCACAGTTAGGACAGCTGTTTAATCTTAGTCTCACCTCCGGATATGTACCCAGGGAGTGGCGCACAGCGAATGTGGTCCCACTCCACAAAGGCGGTGCCTCCACCGACCCTGGAAATTACCGTCCCATTAGCTTGACAAGCCTTATCTGCAAAGCCATGGAGAGGATCATAATGGATCTCATAAATAAAGACATAGGAACTTGCAGACTTTGGATCCAACCCAGTTTGGCTTTGTCAAAGGCAGATCATGCCTTCTAAACTTGGTTGACTTTTTCAAACAGTCACCAAGGCCATTGACGAGGAAAGGCAGTCCATACAGCCTACCTAGACCTGGCAAAGGCTTTTGATACAATACCTCACTCGGGTATCATTGAAAAACTCATCAACTTAAATGTAAACCCATACATTACAAGATGGGTTGCAAACTGGCTGAGTGACAGAACCCACAGGGTCAGAGTTGCTGGCGCCATATCAGACTCAAAGCCTGTCACAAGTGGTGTCCCACAGGGCTCAGTCCTGGGCCCACTCTTGTTTGGCATCTACTTTTCTGAAGTACAAGCAAACACAGGAGGGTTATGGCTGACAAAGTTTGCAGATGACTGCAAACTGGGCGCAGAGTTGAAAACACATCCGACACAGATATCCTTCAGAAGGGTCTCACAGAAATGGATAACTGGTGCCAGAGCCATGGCCTAAAGTTAAATGCCAAGAAATGCATAGTCATACCCTTCGGGAAAAATAAGGTTACCCCTAGCTACCATATAGGTGGCAATCCCTGAACACAGAAGAAGTTATTAGGGACCTGGGAACCCAGGTTGACAGTAGCCTTTCATTCGACACTCATATTGCTAAAGTAGTTAGGAAGACCTTCTACATTGCCCACCTTATCATGAAGGGATTCACATCTAGATCAAGGGAAGTCATAGTCTCCTATACTCATCACTCATCAGACCAATGATCGAGTACAATGCCCCATTCGAATGTATCTGACCCGACACTTGCAGCAGCTGGGGAGGCCACAAAAGTTCCTCACCAAAAGGATAAAGGGTCTCAAAATCTGTCTTATGCTGCCCGACTGAAAGAACTCCAGTTATATTCAGTTGCGTACCGCTTGCTCAGAGGTGACCTATGCCTGACATACAAGGCCATGTCAAACCCAGATTTGATGAACATGCTGCATCTCAAAAAATCTAGATCCCTCAGAGCCACAAGGGCGGGAGACTTAAACCTCGACACGGTTATTAATAGGACGTGCTGGAGGGATAGATTCATCACCCAAAGACTCCTATGCTGTGGAACAAAATCCCGGTTTATGTGAGGCAGAGCACCTCGCTGGCCTTGTTCAAGAGGAATCTTGACCAGTGGATGGGAGATCGCAGATACACCCCAGGGATTACCTCAGTGTCACTGCTTGACAGAGGCACAGCAAAATAATGGGCATAGTTTCTCCAAACTAAAGGGGTGGCGTAAGCCACAAAACTATGGGCTAGGCTTATAAATGCCCTCGGGCAGATAGCCTAGTATGAACCTATGAACCTATGATGAATGTGCAGCTTTGATATACTATATATTATGCATTCCCTATGATGTACATGCAGGTTTGATATACTATATATCATGCATTCCCTATGACAAACATGCAGCCTTGATATACTATATATCATGCATTCCCTATGACAAACGTGCAGCCTTGATATACTATATATCATGCATTCCCTATGATGAACGTGAAGCTTTGATATACTATATATTATGCATTCCCTATGATGTACATGCAGGTTTGATATACTATATATCATGCATTCCCTATGACAAACGTGCAGCCTTGATATACTTACTATATATCATGCATTCCCTATGATGAACGTGCAGCTTTGATATACTATATATTATGCATTCCCTATGATGTACATGCAGGTTTGATATACTATATATCATGCATTCCCTATGAGGAATGTGCAGATTTGATATACTATATATCATGCATTCCCTATGATGAACGTGCAGCTTTTATATATTATATATCATGCATTCCCTATGATGAACGGGCAGCTTTGATATACTATATATCATGCATTCCCTATGATGAACGTGCAGCTTTGATATACTATATATCATGCATTCCCTATGATGAACGTGCAGCTTTGATATACTATATATCATGCATTCCCTATGATGAACATGCAGCTTTAATATACTATATATCATGCATTCCCTATGATGAACGTGCAGCTTTGATATACTATATATTATGCATTCCCTATGATGAATGTGCAGCTTTGCTATACTATATATCATGCATTCCCTATGATGAATGTGCAGCTTTGCTATACTATATATCATGCATTCCCTATGATGTACGTGCAGCTTTGCTATACTATATATCATGCATTCCCTATGATGAATGTGCAGCTTTGCTATACTATATATCATGCATTCCCTATGATGAATGTGCAGGTTTGATATACTATATATCATGCATTCCCTATGATGAACGTGCTGCTTTAATATACTATATATCAAGCATTCCCTCTGCTGAATGTGCAGCTTTGATATAGTATATATTATGCATTCCCTATGATGAAGATGCAGCTTTGATATACTATACATCATGCATTCCCTATGATGAACATGCAGCTTTGATATACTATATGTATGTAGAAACAGAAAGAGATTTTTTGTTACTAACATCAGCTGTGTATAGGTCCAGATTAATAATACACACAGTGAAATCACCACACAACATACATAATGGAACAGAATAAAGTATGTCATACCTGATCAAAAAAGTATAAATAGTTGTTAAACCCTATTTTAAAAGAAATTACTACAAATTTGCTAAATGTGTGAACCTTAATCAGGTATGATCTAATACAAGAGAAACAATATTTTGTTTAGATTAGCAAATATGCTATAAAATTTTACACTACTTTCTACACTAGCTACACTATTCTGATTAGCTAGGCAGCATATAGTGTATAAAACTGTACAATACATTCTACATTAACTACACTATTTAATTTAGGTAAGTAGCATATAGTTAAGAATTTTATATTTTGTAAAGTTTTCAATGATTCAATGAAATATTTAACAATATCAGGGCCTACAGAGGCTATTTAAGAAATGGCTTTATTACCATCCCTGTTGTGTAATGAATATCTTTAAACCAAGAGGCTACTAGGACGTTAAATAATTAAACGTTTTTCAGCACATCTAATGCACTTAGTAAGGAGTTCCATAACCTGCCAATTCTTGAACAGAAAAAATAAACCTTTTAGTTTACACCATACAGTTGGTAAAGTAGTTAGAAAATTATTATACCTGCTATTGATGTTATGATCAATATCTATGCCCAGCATAGTAAATATAACTTTAACAATTCACTCTCGATTAAAAGAATGTCCTGAAAACACCAAATACCAACCTCCATTAAATAAAAATAATGGAATATATTAATTTTATGTATTAGGTAATTTAATCAAGCAGTGTTTATGGTAAGTTACAAAAAATAAAACAATATGCACTTGGTCTGAAGAACCTTTAACTATAAAAATACGCAGCAATGATGGAAACAAAAAGAAGCTGATGGTGAATAAAAGGGAGTCGTCGTATCATTTCTGGTTTATACCAGTTTACTTGTAGTATTATTTCTATGAACCTATGAAGGAATAGAAACAAAAAGAAGCTGATGGTGAATAAAAGGGAGTCGTCGTATCATTTCTGGTTTATACCAGTTTACTTATAGTATTATTTCTATAAACCTATGAATGATGTGCCTGCAGTTCCTTTTCTTTTCCTACTTCTGGGTTATGTGTGGCTGCAAATATCAATAAGATACGTAGGAAGCATGGAGTATATGTTTGTAATGCCAATGTGCAAACTATTTAAGCAATAACCGACGACATGTTGTGGGATAGTGAAGATTTACCCACAGTTGGTGTGGTTGAATCACAAGGGCGAAGTAATTAAATAAAGCCACCCGTGGGTAAATTTTAATATACCACAACCACGGAGTCGGTTATTGCTGTTACACAATAATACTATTTAAGAAAAAAAATACTTACTTTTCTTAAATAATGTCATTGTATAATGGCACATTACTGTTCTTCCACCGGTGGTGGTACACTGCTTCCTTGTATTGATGTACTGCGCATGCGTATGGGATTTGCATTCCTACGCATACGCAGTATATCAATGCTTTGAAACGGAAGCAACAGAGAAAAGAAAGTCTCCGTTACTCCTTTTTTTTTTTTTTTTTTTTTTTTTGTATTTATTAAAAAAAAAAAAAGATTTTGGACATTTTATACCAACAGAAAAAAGTCCAGGATTTTCCATTGGTATATTATGAGATTTACAATGGGCATGCTGGCCAATCAGCATGCACGTTTTGGAATATTAATGGAGGGGTCATTGTATAATTTCTGGTTTATACCAGTTTACTTATAGTATTATTAAACAATAAGAACGGTAATAACTTTAACATACAGGGAGCATTTTTTTTAAAAAGCTGTTAACACTATTTTTTCCAGAAAGTTTTAAGATCTATAATAAAAGATATACTATTATCAACTTGTTCCTAAGTTACTGTTATGTCTGATACTTCCAATCACTCATCTGTACTTCAGGAATTCCCTATGAAGTGACAGACAAGCAACTGAACAAAAACACAAATGAGTCAGAGTAAAAGATTTTTGACTCTGAATTACCAGAAAACCACCAACTCTGCTTCCTCCATCTGCTTTCTTAATGAACAGTTCTCATACCTCTCAATCTATTAGTGCAAAACATCTGGACAACGCCTGACATAATGGGGGGGGGAGACAAAGACCCAAAAATAGGGACAGATTTTAAGTATTGCTTAGAAAGTTGCTAAAATATCAGGATTTGTCTTAGCACACATTTTTCTGAGGGATATGAAGTCTGAAACACAAGTACATGCCATTATTTAGTAACTTCAGTCCTCAGATCATCCCAGTGATTTAACAGAAAATCACAAATTTTATGAACAGACTAAAAAATATAATACAAAAATCTGGACATTATGCAAAAATCTAGACAGTGACAGTTTCTTCTACAACCATGTATTTTTTTATAGTAAAACAGATTCCATTTGCAAATGAGACTAGTGTTACTGCTTTTTTGCAGGAGATCAACCCTGCTGATGAGCTTTATTCACTTACTATTTCAAGCTGCTGTGAAATAAATAAACTGGGGAGCCTTATCAGCAAACTAAAAGAAAACAGTTGACACATACGAAAGCAGCAAAACCAAAGAATATTTTTTATTAAGACAGTAAAGCATTCAGGTGTGGTTTCAGCATACTGCCATGAAGAATTCACAGAGGTTGCGTTAAAAGTTGTTGCGTACTTTTTTCCACAATAGCAGATACAATCCCAGTTTGTTGTTCAAAGTAAGAGTTTTGTCTGCTGAAACTGTGATGCTAAGGTCTACACAAACCTATAAACTCAAACCAGAACCACCTCTGTCTCTATAATACTTAACACAGCAGCTACACCACTAAAAGAGTCAATATTGTGGTAAAATGGGAGATGATTAGACAAAAAAGTCAGCAGCTGATATCAGCATCTCCAAATTGTTGGATTACTTGATCCCAGCAACCCTTCCTAGTGTAACATTCTAAAGTGCCACTTCTAAGAATTGTTTTCTGTGTTCTTAGTCCAGTTTTATGTTTTCAAAGATATTACCATACTTTTTAGTGCATTCATACAGCAAAGCTACCCAAACTTATTATTAGTATAAAACCAAACCAATGAATGGATAAGAACAACTGAATGGCTTACAGATAAAACTGAGCATTTACTAACAACTCTGGAGCTTTAACAGCACCTTCAAAGGAGTTACTGTCACACAAGGCAATACAGGCAGAAATAGAAACGCAAGATAAAGGAAGACAAATGCAGTGAAATAAAACAGATAATCAGCTTATGAGATATCACCATCTGCAACTGGACATGAGACTATATGGCCTCAATTTGTTGCATTAATTATGTCTATTGTTGACTTGTGTAACAATTTGTAATTCCTCTGAAACCTCCGACCAAGGACCAGAGTTATTAACAAATGTCCAGTTTTATCCATAAGCCATTTGGTCATTGTTATTAATTTATTTTTAATATCTATGTTATAAAATATCACAGGTTTATCAACAACCTGATTTTTATATGAGAAGAGGAAAATCACTTGTCTAATAAGTTCATTATGGATGTTTCTAACAGATCTGATCCTTCTTTTTATGTGTAGCAGTCACAGTTTCTTTTTCTAGATGTCACGTTGAAAAGTATTAAATGTTAAACAAAAAACATACAAAAATGTGACATGCCTCTACTGTAAATCTTTGCACATATTCGCTGTCTTCATAGGCATTGTTATAATTACCCCTATCTACTGACTCCTCTTCCTTTATGAGAAGTACTCAAAGATTCACAGGATTTGCAGTAAGCAGCGTGGATTTTTTTAATAAGACTATAAAAATATTTAGCATTAGCTGTTGACCACCAGAAAGTTGTGCAGGGAATAGTTGATACAGTTACAAGATCAAGTTCTTAACATAAGTAGATATGAACTTATAAGTAAGCACCTTAACAGACATTATATATTTGAGACACAAATGTCAAAAAATTCACCTCATGAGCAAAGCCTGAGAGATGAATCTTGGCATCCACTTTAAGAACATAATTCTTTGTAGTGCATGGAGCTTTACCTGTTCAATACACTTCCAGTTACAGAAGAAAAAACATATGTATGAATATGAAGCATTTTACTGATTCAAAGGCCTGTCACTATACTCTAAATCCCACAGACTTGCTAAGAGGTGACCTGTGTCTGGCATACAAGGCATCACCCAACCAAATTCCAATGGGCCAACTGTACATCAGCAAGTCATTAGTCCAGGGACCCAAACCTCTTCTAGAACATCCTTAAAACAGTTTGAGGAACATGTATAATCTGTCTGAGGATACCACTGCTCTAAAACAGACCCAACTAGATGTAAAACAAAGCTGATTTCTGTGCATATTCAAGCACAACTTGGATCTATGGATGGGTAACAGAAAATTTACCCAGGACTGCCCTGTGTGCTAGTAATTAATACAGGTAGGTACTAAATGCTTTATCCCATGCATGGGACCCCTCAAATTATCTATGGTATGATCCACGTTATTCCCACTAGGGGTAAGACATTACTGTAGACCTTGGGATGGGTAAGACCAATCTATTATTAAATAGGAGGGTTAATCCAAGCACAAAAAGGGACACTGATTACACTTAAAATGGGGTGCAAGGGCAGCTAGACTAGTACTTACCTAGAATACCTGACCACATCATTGACTTTACTGAACTGCTCTGGTAATTGTCCTTTTTACAGCTAGACTAGTACTTACCTAGAATACCTGACTACATCATTGACTTTACTAAACTCTCTTGTAACTGTCCTTTTTACAGCTAGACTAGTACTTACCTAGAATACCTGACCACATCATTGGCCTTACTGAACTGCTCTTGTAATTGTCCTTTTTATAGCTAGACTAGTACTTACCTAGTATACCTGACTACATCATTGGCCTTACTGACCTGCTCTTGTAATTGTCCTTTTTACAGCTAGACTAGTACTTACCTAGAATACCTGACTACATCATTGGCCTTACTGACCTGCTCTTGTAATTGTCCTTTTTACAGCTAGACTAGTACTTACCTAGAATACCTGACTACATCATTGGCCTTACTGACCTGCTCTTGTAATTGTCCTTTTTACAGCTAGACTAGTACTTACCTAGAATACCTGACTACATCATTGGCCTTACTGACCTGCTCTTGTAATTGTCCTTATTTACAGCTAGACTAGGACTTACCTAGAATACCTGACTACATCATTGGCCTTACTGACCTGCTCTTGTAATTGTCATTTTTACAGCTAGACTAGTACTTACCTAGAATACCTGACTAAATCATTGGCTTTACTGACCTGCTCTTGTAATTGTCCATTTTACAGCTAGACAAGTACTTACCTAGAATACCTGACTACGTCATTGACTTTACTGACCTGCTCTTGTAATTGTCCTTTTTACAGCTAGACTAGTACTTACCTAGAATACCTGACTACATCACTGGCCTTACTGACCTGCTCTTGTAATTGTCCTTTTTACAGCTAGACTAGTACTTACCTAGAATACCTGACCACATCATTGGCTTTACAGAACTGCTCTTGTAATTGTCCTTTTTACAGCTAGACTAGTACTTACCTAGAATACCTGACCACATCATTGGCTTTACTGAACTGCTCTTGTAATTGTCCTTTTTACAGCTAGACTAGTACTTACCTACAATACCGGACTACATCACTGGCCTTACTGACCTGCTCTTGTAATTGTCCTTTTTACAGCTAGACTAGTACTTACCTAGAATACCTGACCACATCATTGGCTTTACAGAACTGCTCTTGTAATTGTCCTTTTTACAGCTAGACTAGTACTTACCTACAATACCGGACTACATCACTGGCCTTACTGACCTGCTCTTGTAATTGTCCTTTTTACAGCTAGACTAGTACTTACCTAGAATACCTGACCACATCATTGGCTTTACTGACCTGCTCTTGTAATTGTACTTTTTACAGCTGGACTAGTACTTACCTAGAATACCTGACCACATCACTGGCCTTACTGACCTGCTCTTGTAATTGTCCTTTTTACAGCTGGACTAGTACTTACCTAGAATACCTGACTACATCACTGGCTTTACTGACCTGCTCTTGTAATTGTCCTTTTTACAGCTAGACTAGTACTTACCTAGAATACCTGACTACATCACTGACTTTACTGACCTGCTCTTGTAATTGTCCTTTTTACAGCTAGACTAGTACTTACCTAGAATACCTGACCACATCACTGGCTTTACTGACCTGCTCTTGTAATTGTCCTTTTTACAGCTAGACTAGTACTTACCTAGAATACCTGACCACATCATTGGCCTTACTGAACAGCTCTTGTAATTGTCCTTTTTACAGCTAGACTAGTACTTACCTAGAATACCTCACTAAATCATTGGCTTTACTGACCTGCTCTTGTAATTGTCCATTTTACAGCTAGACTAGTACTTACCTAGAATACCTGACTACGTCATTGACTTTACTGACCTGCTCTTGTAATTGTCCTTTTTACAGCTAGACTAGTACTTACCTAGAATACCTGACTACGTCATTGACTTTACTGACCTGCTCTTGTAATTGTCCTTTTTACAGCTAGACTAGTACTTACCTAGAATACCTGACCACATCACTGGCTTTACTGACCTGCTCTTGTAATTGTCCTTTTTACAGCTAGACTAGTACTTACCTAGAATACCTGACCACATCATTGGCCTTACTGAACAGCTCTTGTAATTGTCCTTTTTACAGCTAGACTAGTACTTACCTAGAATACCTCACTAAATCATTGGCTTTACTGACCTGCTCTTGTAATTGTCCATTTTACAGCTAGACTAGTACTTACCTAGAATACCTGACTACGTCATTGACTTTACTGACCTGCTCTTGTAATTGTCCTTTTTACAGCTAGACTAGTACTTACCTAGAATACCTGACCACATCACTGGCTTTACTGACCTGCTCTTGTAATTGTCCTTTTTACAGCTAGACTAGTACTTACCTAGAATACCTGACTACATCACTGGCCTTACTGACCTGCTCTTGTAATTGTCCTTTTTACAGCTAGACTAGTACTTACCTAGAATACCTCACTAAATCATTGGCTTTACTGACCTGCTCTTGTAATTGTCCATTTTACAGCTAGACTAGTACTTACCTAGAATACCTGACTACGTCATTGACTTTACTGACCTGCTCTTGTAATTGTCCTTTTTACAGCTAGACTAGTACTTACCTAGAATACCTGACTACATCACTGGCTTTATTGAAATGCTCTTGTAATTGTCCTTTTTACAGCTAGACTAGTACTTACCTAGAATACCTGACTACGTCATTGACTTTACTGACCTGCTCTTGTAATTGTCCTTTTTACAGCTAGACTAGTACTTACCTAGAATACCTGACTACGTCATTGACTTTACTGACCTGCTCTTGTAATTGTCCTTTTTACAGCTAGACTAGTACTTACCTAGAATACCTGACTACATCATTGGCCTTACTGACCTGCTCTTGTAATTGTCCTTTTTACAGCTAGACTAGTACTTACCTAGAATACCTGACTACGTCATTGGTTTTACTGACCTGCACTTGTAAATTGTCCTTTTTACAGCTAGACTAGTGCTTACCTAGAATACCTGACCACATCACTGGCTTTACTGACCTGCTCTTGTAATTGTCCTTTTTACAGCTTGACTAGTACTTACCTAGAATACCTGACTACATCACTGGCCTTACCGAACTGCCCTTGTAATTGTCCTTTTTACAGCTAGACTAGTACTTACCTACAATACCGGACTACATCACTGGCCTTACTGACCTGCTCTTGTAATTGTCCTTTTTACAGCTAGACTAGTACTTACCTAGAATACCTGACTACATCATTGGCCTTACTGACCTGCTCTTGTAATTGTCCTTTTTACTGTTAGACTAGTACTTACCTAGAATACCTGAGCACATCATTGGCTTTACAGAACTGCTCTTGTAATTGTCCTTTTTACAGCTTGACTAGTACTTACCTAGAATACCTGACTACATCACTGGCCTTACCGAACTGCCCTTGTAATTGTCCTTTTTACAGCTAGACTAGTACTTACCTACAATACCGGACTACATCACTGGCCTTACTGACCTGCTCTTGTAATTGTCCTTTTTACAGCTAGACTAGTACTTACCTAGAATACCTGATCAGATCATTGGCTTTACTGACCTGCTCTTGTAATTGTCCTTTTTACAGCTAGACTAGTACTTACCTAGAATACCTGACTACATCACTGGCCTTACCGAACTGCCCTTGTAATTGTCCTTTTTACAGCTAGACTAGTACTTACCTACAATACCGGACTACATCACTGGCCTTACTGACCTGCTCTTGTAATTGTCCTTTTTACAGCTAGACTAGTACTTACCTAGAATACCTGATCAGATCATTGGCTTTACTGACCTGCTCTTGTAATTGTCCTTTTTACAGCTAGACTAGTACTTACCTAGAATACCTGACTACGTCATTGGTTTTACTGACCTGCTCTTGTAAATTGTCCTTTTTACAGCTAGACTAGTACTTACCTAGAATACCTGACTACATCATTGGCTTTACTGACCTGCTCTTGTAATTGTCCTTTTTACAGCCAGACTAGTACTTACCTAGAATACCTGACTACATCATTGGCTTTACTGACCTGCTCTTGTAATTGTCCTTTTTACAGCTAGACTAGTACTTACCTAGAATACCTGACCACATCACTGGCTTTAGTGACCTGCTCTTGTAATTGTCCTTTTTACAGCTAGACTAGTACTTACCTAGAATACCTGACCACATCACTGGCTTTAGTGACCTGCTCTTGTAATTGTCCTTTTTACAGCTAGACTAGTACTTACCTAGAATACCTGAGCACATCATTGGCCTTACTGAACTGCTATTGTAATTATCCTTTTTACAGCTAGACTAGTACTTACCTAGAATACCTGACTACATCACTGGCTTTAGTGACCTGCTCTTGTAATTGTCCTTTTTACAGCTAGACTAGTACTTACCTAGAATACCTGAGCACATCATTGGCTTTACTGACCTGCTCTTGTAATTATCCTTTTTACAGCTAGACTAGTACTTACCTAGAACACCTGACCACATCACTGGCTTTAGTGACCTGCTCTTGTAATTGTCCTTTTTACAGCTAGACTAGTACTTACCTAGAATACCTGACCACATCGTTGGCCTTACTGACCTGCTCTTGTAATTGCCCTTTTTACAGCTAGACTAGTACTTACCTAGAATACCTGACTACATCATTGGCCTTACTGACCTGCTGTTGTAATTGTCCTTTTTAGAGCTAGACTAGGACTTACCTAGAATACCTGACTACATCATTGGCTTTACTGACCTGCTCTTGTAATTGTCCTTTTTACAGCTAGACTAGTACTTACCTAGAATACCTGACTACATCATTGGCTTTACTGACCTGCTCTTGTAATTGTCCTTTTTACAGCTAGACTAGTACTTACCTAGAATACCTGACTACATCATTGGCTTTACTGACCTGCTCTTGTATATTGTCCTTTTTACAGCTAGACTAGTACTTACCTAGAATACCTGACCACATCACTGGCTTTACTGAACTGCTCTTGTAATTGTCCTTTTTACAGCTAGACTAGTACTTACCTAGAATACCTGACCACATCATTGGCCTTACTGACCTGCTCTTGTAATTGTCCTTTTTACAGCTAGACTAGTACTTACCTAGAATACCTGACCACATCACTGGCCTTACTGACCTGCTCTTGTAATTGTCCTTTTTACAGCTAGTCTAGTACTTACCTAGAATACCTGACCACATCATTGGCCTTACTGACCTGCTCTTGTAATTGTCCTTTTTACAGCTAGACTAGTACTTACCTAGAATACCTGACCACATCACTGGCCTTACTGACCTGCTCTTGTAATTGTCCTTTTTACAGCTAGACTAGTACTTACCTAGAATACCTGACCACATCACTGGCTTTACTGACCTGCTCTTGTAAATGTCCTTTTTACAGCTAGACTAGTACTTACCTAGAATACCTGACAACATCATTGGCTTTACTGAACTGTTCTTGTAATTGTCCTTTTTACAGCTAGACTAGTACTTACCTAGAATACCTGACTACATCATTGGCTTTACTGACCTGTTCTTGTAATTGTCCTTTTTACAGCTAGACTAGTACTTACCTATAATACCTGACTACATCATTGGCCTTACTGACCTGTTCTTGTAATTGTCCTTTTTACAGCTAGACTAGTACTTACCTAGAATACCTGACTACATCACTGGCTTTACTGAACTCTCTTGTAATTGTCCTTTTTACAGCTAGACTAGTACTTACCTAGAATACCTGACCACATCACTGACTTTACTGACCTGCTCCTGTAATTGTCCTTTTTACAGCTAGACTAGTACTTACCTACAATACCTGACTACATCACTGGCTTTACTGACCTGCTCTTGTAATTGTTCTTTTTACAGCTAGACTAGCACTAACCTAGAATACCTGACTACATCACTGGCTTTACTGAACGGCTCTTGTAATTGTCCTTTTGTGTTTCTAATTATAGATATTCTGTTGTGATTTTTATTCCTCAGTCATTTCATCCTTCCTACTCCCTCACTGGTTTGGTTTTACAACAATACTCCTATTTTTCCACTGCTTCAGAATTACTAAATACCAAACATTAGTTTAAGAATAAGACAGTTGGAAACTCATAATATATTAATAACATATTTTTCCCAAATGCCCTAATAGGAATCATTAATTAGATACATGGGGGGTAGCAGGAATACCTTATGGAAATGTTACAGACTGAGACAAACTTTATGGATATGTTACAGGCTGAGACAAACATACACAATACTGTTTTAGTCCTTTGTACCTAATGTTATGGAAATGTTACAGGCTGAGACAAACTTTATGGATATGTTACAGGCTGAGACAAACATACACAATACTGTTTTAGTCCTTTGTACCTAATGTTATCGAAATAACATAACATAACGTGGTACAGCAGTAGCGTTGTTACCTCACAGCAAGAGGTTCTCCTGTTCGATTCTCAGCTGGAGTGCCTTCTGTGTGGAGTCTGCATGTCTTCCCCGTGGTAGAATGGCCTCCGAAACACATGTGCCTTCGCTGAGGTTTTTTAAATCTAACTCGAAAGTTATATTTATTACATTGTCTTCCAATAATAGTTGGAATTAAATTAATGTGAACTATGATGTTAGCATGAACCCTTTTTTCTCTGTGCCGATGAGAATGAAGTTGTTAATGCTTATCACTATCTAGATACTGCTTGTGTTAACAACAAAAGTATGTACAGGTCTCCTCTTCATAAGGAAAAGGTCAAACATATTTCTAGTGAGGCAAACTACGTTATTTGAAATATTTATTTTTTTTAATGCTACATATAATTGAATAAAACTGAATAAAGTATTTGCAATAGCTTACTATCAAACACATCTAGTACATAAACTATCCAATAATATAAGAGGACATGAACACTAACGGGTTATTCCTGATGTCAAGAAAATCAACATTTGTTTGTAACTGTACACTTGTTCTTTCTGTGTAACTGTTTAATGTCAAACGATACCTGGAAAAGTGCTATGAACATTGAAATGGTTACCAAACTTACGAAAAGGTACAGCAAAACAGACGCTGCACTGAGATAAACAAATATGAGGAGTTACTAAGTAAATGGATAAGATTAACTTACTTTAATCAGATGAGTA
>NC_056732.1:1846109358-1846126858 GCF_019279795.1 Protopterus annectens | reverse complement strand
AGGATGTAGGTCTTCATCATTTTATGCCTCACCTCTACAGAAGCTGGTACCATAGATGCTTCATGTTCCTTCAAGGGCTTTTGAAGGACACCAAACACTCCTCTCTGTAGTACCTCTGTGAGTAGTCTGTTACTTGTTATAATTTGGGAGACTGAACAACAAATGCAGTCTTTAAACATCTGTAGTTATTTATTTAGCTTTCTTCAGTACCTACTTAATCAGCTACCTAAGATTATGAATTGATTGAAAGATGGGGTTAATGATGGATCAATAATGCATTTGCAGCACATTTATGCTCTGCTGAGGTTGTAATTAAAGGACAGCAACTTGCTAAGCATTACATTTCCTCATCCCAGACTGTATTTCCCTCCTTACAGAGTTATCCTACTATTATCACATGTAAAAATGTGACACAGTTTTTCCCTTTAAGGTTTGGCTACTGCGTAGTACTTCATTGTTTCCATGATGTCCTTGCATTTCCTGCCTTAAGAATATGACTCTCTGCTCCTGCATCCTATTCTGCAATATATTTCAGATTTCTGAACCAGAATAAGCCCATAAAGCAAAGTGTTTGTAATTGTGCAGTTGTTGTACAGGGTTGCAGTGAGTGTATTGCCTGAATCTGACAACATTAGGCAAAATACATTTTTGAAGCTCTAACTTATGTATTTATTTATTCATTTAATCACAGTTAGACATCAGAAGTATATGTAGCAAATAAAGTGACTGCAACTGGTGGTTTTGTGTGTGTGTGTGTTTACCTATGCATGGGTGTAGAGGGTTGCAATGTATGCATCTGAAAGTAACAATATAAAATACATTTGTATGGTTACTGATGTATGTGTTCACTGCATTGGTCAAAGGTGTGTATAGTGGCTTTCACTGGTGGTCATGTCCATGGGTGTGGGGCGGTATAGTGGATTTCAATTAATATGTTTGTTTTTGATCCACTAGTGCCTGATACTCATTAACGTCTTCAGCTACTTTTTCCCAGAAAGATGAATTACTAGTATAACAAGGATTTATACTTTCCCTGTACAGTTTGTATATATAAGCAACATGGCTGAAGGGCTTGGTGCAGCTCCCCATAAAGGTCTTTGGGAAGTAAAGTTTTTTCTTGTGAGTTTTTTCTAGTACTCCCAAATGATGCTATTTAAGAGATTTCGCTATTTTTTAATTGCATTTGTATGAGGCAATCTCAAATTCTCAAGGAGTCGGCTGCACTGTATGCATCTTACAGCAACAACCTCAGATGCATTTTTGTGGCTGTTACTCAAGAATTTCTTTATTCATTCATTCTTTCATTGTATCTTTAGATATGTGGGGTAAGCACAGTTATTTAAATGAAGATCTATCTGTTAAATATAAGTATATAAAGTGTGTGATTCTCTCTCTTTTGATAGATAGAGAGATAGATAGAAAGAAAGATTATATTCCTTTTCTACACAACTACATTTTGGTTTTTAAATAACTCTTCAGATGAAATTTCTGAAATGTTATTCTGTGAAAGAATTTGGTTTCTGTTCCTGTTATATCATTTTAGTTCCACTGTCACTCCCAGAGCATGTAACTGTGTTAATGAACCATCATACTGAGGTGCTGTTTGTATCTAAGACTGTACTTCAGATCCTCCATGTCTCAGTTGGGCTACCACTTTAGTTTGAATTCACTTCCTGTCTGGGTTACTGAAGTGCAGTACATTATACTGTTGAGTTGTTTTACTGTTACCATGTCTGGTAGTTTTTGTTCTTATGTATATATTTCTGATACTGCTCCAGGCATAACAATTATTACAGCTTCCTTTTCTAGATATTTACTACATCATATCAGATCTCCTTGTTTTCCCAATTTCAGAATCTTCCCTTTGGTGGTTTAAATCATTTTGTTGCATCTGATTTCTAAGTACTTCTATCCCAGTTTTCTCTTTAGTGCTGCTGTTTTATCGAAACATTTTTCTCTCACTGATAAAGAACTTTGCTCTAGTTACATTAACAGCCTTAGGCTAGTGCCTATGTAGTGCCTATGTTACATATGGACATTTTTTATCATGAAACAAATGCACACAACTTATATTTTTACTTTCATCTTTTCCATGACATAAACAATAGTATAAATCAGTTTTGTGTTGGTAAAATTCAGTAAATAATAAGGTCCACTATTTGAAGTCACGCACCAACGCCTGAACATTAATTTGTGTCAAACTAACTTAATTTTCCTTTTCTGCACTGTTTCACCCCCCACATACACACACACACCTCCATGGTTTCTAATACCATGACAGGCATGGACTCATTCCTAAATCAGGTTATAATTAGAATTCATGAAATTAGTATTGTTTCAGTCTTTGATGTCAAGCCAAGTTGTCGTTCTCAGTACCTGCAACATCCTCAGAATTCCCACCTTTTGTAATTCATACGGGATACACATATATGTAATATATTTATGTAGGATTTATTACTATTTCCTCCTTCTGTAATTCATATGTGATACACATATAGGTAGTATATTTATGTAGGATTTATTAGTATTTCTTCCTTCTGTAATTCATATGTGATACACATATAGGTAGTATATTTATGTAGGATTTATTAGTATTTCTTCCTCCTGTAATTCATACAGGGTACACATATAGGTAGTATATTTATGTAGGATTTATTAGTATGTCTTCCTTCTGTAATTCATACAGGATACACATGTAGGTAGTATATTTATGTAGGATTTATTAGTATTTCCTCCTTCTGTAATTCATACAGGATACACATATAGGTAATATATTTATGTAGGATTTATTAGTATTTCCTCCTTCTGTAATTCATATGGGATACACATATAGGTAGTATATTTATGTAGGATTTATTAGTATTTGCTCGTTCTACAATTCATATGGGGTACACATATGGGTAGCAGATTTACATAAGATTTACTGGTCCTGTTGCTCCTACTACTACACAAACCATCTGGACATCTTTCTTCCACATTGTTCTTCCTTCTGCTTGTAAATTTTGGTATTTTTATGACTTCCCATCTCTCTGTATGTCATTTTCCATCTTGCATAGTTTCTCCCTACATGCCTTGATATTTTATAACTTTAAAAAATTCAGTTCTTAAGATACTAGTCACTACAGCAATTTTCAGAATCAGTGTCTCCTTTATCCTTTATACTAACTGCAATACCTGGTTTTCATGCTTTAAGCTGTTGTTATTGGATGATCCCACATGATCATTAGTTTTGCATTTTTCAGTAATCCTTTGTGGTTCAGGTTTCCAATTCCCCTCAGTAAATGTTTGCACAGTCTCTAGTATACTAACCTTGCCACATTAAGTCTTTTAGTATACAGAATTTCAGATATTAGTGTATCACAATTTGCAACATGAGTGACTATTTCAATTATGTACTGCAAAACCTTTGCTGTATCGCCTATCCTTTAGATGGATTTTTATGAAACACTGAATACACAAGTCCACTAGGTTGACCTGCCTTATTAACATTTCATCTTCTTGTTTTAATTTGTCTTGCCTGTGTGATTGTTCCAATAGTTTTCTGTATGTACATTCTGCTACAATTCTGGACTTTCCATTGTCTTCTGTTTTCCTGATCACATTCTTTATATTCTTCCTTTTTTAGCACTTTTTACTGTGACCTGATTTTTGTCCAGTTATCATTTGATGTCCATGTTTTTCCTAACGGCATCTACTAACTAGAGCAAAAATGTCATCTTGGACTTGTTTTCTTCATGGTACAGAAGTTTTATTATTGCTTGGCTCATAGGATGTTAATAAATTTATATGCAATCCTCAAACAGCAATCTATACATGAGGTTAATTTCAAAGAGACCCCATGCCTCATCCAGACCAAGGGATATATGTTCATGCCAAACAATGGTTCTTGCATATCATTTGTTGAGTATAAAGCAGTTTTCTTGTTTTCCTCTCAGCTTTTTCAGAGCACAGTCAATCATACTAAAGCCATAATTTAGAACAGGAAGTGCAGGTTGATTTAGAGCTTGAACCTAATTTCTAGATATCAAAGTAGTTTTCAGTATTAGTTTCAGTCTTCTAAAATATTTCTTACTAAGCTTTGTTTGGATCTGTTCATGCTGTATTGCTGCTCCTTCATCTATTCCTGGATAAATAATCCCTCTTGTGCAATGTTTTATACCCTATTCCTTCACAAGGTTTATATTTTCCAGATTATCCAATATTCTTGCTATAAATGTTGCTTTAGCATATATACCAGATTACATTCTTATTACATCTTTAAAGGTTTTAATAACTTGTAGCTGAACTTTCAGATGTTTGTCAGATGAGCAATGCATTCTTAGATAATCCACAAAAGGCAGGTGACATGTTGTTTTATAAGAAGATTTTCTTGCAGTCAGACTGAATCCATGACCTAGGCTAAGTAAACAACTTAAGAGATTGACAGGAAGGCAACAAAACAGTCTTCTTCTTCTTCTTTCGGGTTTTCCCGGTTATGGGTCGCCACAGCGGATCACCTGTCTGCTCATGCTTGGCAGTGGAGTTTTTTACGGTGTCGAGTTGTCAGCCCAGTGCCCAACCTTCCACAGAAGGCACACACACACACACACACACACACACACACTCACACCTAGGGCCAATTTAGACTGTCCAATCCACCTACAGCATGTCTTTGGGATGTGGGAGGAAACCGGAGCACCCGGAGGAAACCCATGCGACCACAGGGAGGACATGCAGACTCCACACAGAAGGCACCCCAGCCAAGGATCGAACCAGGGAACCTCTTGCTGTGAGGCTACAATGCTAACTGCTGCACCACCGTGGTTGCCCTGAAGGCAACAAAACAGTAATAGTCCCAAAAAAAACACCTTGGAGTATTCCATACTGGATTAATTGCTCCCATTTTCATGGTTCACCTGCAAAGTTGTTTGCCACTTTTTCATAGTAATTGCAACATAACTTAGACATGTGTGGTGACTGTTGTACATTTGTGAGTATTCTATAATCCATGAGTGAGGAATACTTTTTTTTTGTAATCTATCAATGCCATACTGATATTTCTGTTCTTTTTACAAGTCTCTATTATGGCTTTATTTAGCTAAAAATGATCCTTAGTTCAGTAGGGATTTCTTGTATTCCCCTTCTGTTCTAATGTCATGATCTAATTTTATCTAGAAGACTATATACTTGGCCTGCATCAATTCCCGCATATGGTTTATATGTTGTTGTAGGAAGACAAGTTGATGAATTATACTTCTTAGGATAACCTACAGGTTCAATTTTTAGGTATGTTTTCCCCACTGTTATCCAGACTGGTGTCAGACATTAAAAGGTGCACCTATGGGTATTTTTTTTACTCAACATTAAATCACGGTACAAAGTTTTAATACTTTTAACCAAAAGTTGGGCACAGTGAGCACACCTCGTGTTTTTCAGTTGGGAACCTTTCTTAACTTTACCTGAGTAACAGTCTTCAAACAAATTCACATCCTCTGTATTAGAATTTGTTACTTTTGGGCCCGCTGTGGATTCTCTGGCGTCTTTTCAAAAGACTTACCTGTCTGAAGGACTTGTAACACATGCCACATTTATTGGGTTTCTGGCATTTTTAATTTCTCCAAGTCTTTTGGATTTTTAATACTATGACGGGAATGTACCCCATTCCTAAGTCAAAGTATGATTAAAGTTCATGAAATTAGTATTGTTTCACTCTTTGATGTCAGCCAAAAGTGCTCTTCACAGCACTCACAATGTGCCCAGTAATGACTCCTTCTGCAATTCGTACAGTGTTACATGAATTGGTAACATATCTAAACTACAATTGGAACTTCCATATGGCTCTCGTTCTGCCTGCAGATCCAGGTATTTTATGACTTTGTGTCTCTTTGTACGCAAGACACTGTAGTCACTGGGTGTGGCAATTTCAATGATCAATGCTACTTTTGTCTTCTTTTCTTGGACCACTATATCCGTTTTTTTAACATCCATCTTTTGAACTGCTGGTATTGGGTGATCCCATGTGATATAAACTTCGTCACTTTCTATGATTCTTTATGGCTCATGTTTCCAGCATTTTTCATCCACTTTGATACCAGTCTCGCCACATTATTATGCCTTTCAGTATACAGTCCCTCTGCCATTAGTGCGTTGCACCCAGCAACAATGTGTGTGACTGTTTCCAAATCAGCTTTACAAAACTTACATGTTTGTTTCTCCCACATGTTCCAATGGAGTTTGTAAACCAGCGTGTCTGTATCCCACTATATTGGGCTGCCAATATTAACCTTTCATTTCTTGGTTTGAATTTGCCTCTCCTTAACCATTCCTGCGTTTGTTCTTAATCAACATGAGGCTCTTCCAGAAGTTTTCTATACTTGCAACTATATTTATGTTTTTTCCACATTTCTTGCCTTCTCATATGGTCCTTCACCTTATATTCTTTCTTTTGTTTTTTGACACATTCAGTTGCTGCCTAGTTTTTATCCACTTCTGGTTTGATTTCTATTCCTACTTGATGTTGATATGCTTCTGCTAAATTAAGCATAGAAGTCATCTTAGATTTATTCTCCTTATGTTTCAAAACTTTCACTACATTTGGACCTTGTGAGGTCAGAAGATATGTGTGGAGTCCCACGATTGCAGATCTGTACATATAATCCATTTCAAGGAGGCCCATCCCTCCTTTGGAATGGGGAATATATAATCTTGGTATACACTGATTTTTTAAAATCATTTGTTGAGCATGAAGCATCCTTCTTGTTTTAACATCCAACACTTTTTGGGGCCAGTCAATCACTCAAAAACTATAAGTTAGGACAGTAAGAGCAAATTGATTTATAGCTTGTATCTTGTTCCTAGATGCCAATGCTGTTCTCAGGATTAATTTAAGTCTTCTAAAGTATTCCTTACTGAGTTTTATTCACATTTTTTCATGTTATATTGCTGATCCTTCATCAGTTCTCAAGTATTTATACACTCCCTCCTGCTCAAGTTCTTTTATATTACATTCTTGTCCTAAATGGATGTTTTCCTGGTGCTGCAGTTTTCCTGCTTTAAAGGTTGCTTTTGCACATTTATCAAGATCAAATGACATTCCAATATCATCTGAAAAAGTTTTGACAACCTGCAGCTGTGCTTTCAGTTCCTCGTCTGATAGGCTATACAGTTTTAAATAATTGACAAAGAGAAGATGAGAAGTCATTAGACTTTGTTGTTTTCTAGGAGCCAAATTGTAGCCATGGCCTAAGCTGTTAAACAACTTAACGGATTAATGCCAAGGCAGAATAGCAATGGTGACAGAGAGTCACCCTGGAATAACCCCCTTTGATTTTTTATTTCTGGGATAATAATCTGTCCTTTATAATGGCTTAATTGCAAAGTGGTCTGCCACTGTTTCGTGGTTACTGAAATGTAGTCAATCAGTGTAGGGTGCTTCTTATACATTTTTAAGCACTCTTTTATCCATGAATGTGGGATACTATCAAATGCTTTCTTTATAGTCAATCCATGCCATACTTAGAGTCTTCCCCTTTTTACAGTTCTCCACTATAACTTTATTTAACAATAAATGATCCTTTGTTCCATATGACTTTCTTTTATTGATCCTTTTGTTCTGCCGCCATAATTGAGTTTTCTTCTAAATGACTATAAACTCTACAGGCGTCAATTCCCATGTATACGTCGTTGGAAGACAAGTTACTGGTCTATAATTTTTAGGGTAGCTTGCAGGTTCATTCAAGTAAAAGCATTGTTTTTCCTGTTGATAACTAGTGTGGTGTCTGTTTGGGGTGTGCAAAAAAATAGTTCTTACTCATGGCTACTTTCAGCCAAAAGTTAGGTGCTGCATCTGGGCCTGGGGTTTTCCAATTAGAGGCTTTTCTTAACTTTGTTTCAATCTCTCTGGCTGTTATTTCATCCCATTTCATATCCTGTACCTTTAAACTTCTTATTCTTTCTTTTACTTCTTCTATCCATTTAGCATCTTTGTTATGTTCCACAGGATCTTCATAGATACTTCTCCAAAATGTATCTATTTTTCTTTTTTTGGCAGTCTTTCAATTTCTTTTACCTTATGCCCTAATTCTCTAAAAAAAATTGTTTTGGATCATCAATAAAGTGCTTATTCTGTACTTTTTCTTTATATTTATCTTCGTATCTTCTATGTCTTTTCACCTGTGCTGAAATTTTTAGTTTATTTCTGACAGTACATGATAGATTCTGGTTTGTTCTAATACTGGGCATTGCTTTTATCACATCCATCTTTCTTAGTATTTTTGTTGATCTGTTCCCTATTCTATAATCTTCTAACAGTGACACTTCTTGTCTTAGCTGCTTTATAGTTTTCTCCATTCAATATTTCCATGATGGCATTCCCTTTCACAGCCCCCTGCGTTCCTGTGGTAGAACTTTATTAGTTATTAATTTAGCAGCACAGTAATATATTCTGTTTACTTCTGTTATATTGCAGGTCTCTCTACATACAGTCCTAATTACCGCGTTCATTTGTTTTATCAAACTTCTAACTTTAGGGGTTTTACTAACCTTCTGCAGTCTATTTCTTTCATTGATCTTGATATATCTGTCTATGTCTATTAAATCAAGCAACTCTTCTCAACTCATTTTCTTCCAAACGGAGGGTACATCCTTTATTTTCTGTTTCCTGCGGCCATTCTATAGAAATTCTATACCATCTTCCTTTGGCAGATTCTCTTCAACTTCATCCTGTGCCATCTGTTGCTCTATCATATGGGAACTCACTGGCCTATCACTCTTCAACATTGACTGCATCAGAGTTTCCACAGTTTCCTGTTCCTCCCTTTGCTGTCTAGCTTCAAGTGAATGTTTATACTGGTTTTCTGTGGAAGGCTCTAAAATATGTTGATATGGCACCTGACCAATTGATTCCTGTTCCACTTGTTTCCCCTTAATTTGGATATCCATTGCTCTATCCTGTTGTGGTGCTTTCTGCATTAGATTTTCTACACTAAATCCTTCTCTTTGCAGCTGCTCCATAACCTCAATTTCTATTTCTTTGAATTCTCCATTACTCATCTCTTTTTCTACTTTTCCTCTTAATCTCCTTATTTTTTGTATTGTAAAGTTTTCCATATCCAGATTCCTTTGCCTGTATTTCTCTTCAGATATCTTTCTGGCCATGTGGATATGCTGATGGCACTTCATACTGTTCTTCTGTGTAAAACTCTTGTCACACGTGGTACATTATAGGGCTTCTGCCTTTTTTTAATTTCTCCAAGTGTTTTGGGTTTCTAATACCATGATGGGAATGGACCCCATTCCTAAGTCAAAGTACGATTAAAGTACATGAAATTAGTATTGTTTCACTCTTTGATGTCAGCCAGAAGTGCTCTTCGCAACACCTGCAATGTGCCCAGTAATGACTCCTTCTGCAATTCGTACGGTGTTACCTGAATTGGTAACATACCTAAATATGACTGTAAATTATTTTATATACGACCAGTTGCTCCTACTACTATTGGAACTGTCTGGGTATCTTTCTTCCACATGGCTCTCATTTCTGCCTGCAGATCAAGGTATTTTATGACTTTGTGTCTCTCTGTATGCAAGACACTGTAGTCACTGAATGTGGTGAGTTGAATGATCAATGCTACTTTTGTCTTCTTTTCTTGGACCACTATATCCAGTTTTCTAGCATCTATCTTTTGAACGGTTGGTATTGGGTGATTCCATGTGATATAAACTTCATCACTTTCCATGATTCTTTCTGGCTAATGTTTGCAGTGTTTTTCAGCCACTTTGATAACATAATGCTCTCCAGTGTAACAGTCTCGGCACATTATTATACCTTTCAGTATATAGTCCCTCAGCCATTAGTGTGTCTCAACCAGCAGCAAGGTGTGTGACAGTTTCCAATTTGGTTTTACAAAACCTACATATGTCTGTTTCTCTTATATGTTCAATGGACTTTGTAAATCAACGTGTACATAGCCCACTATCTTGGGATGCCAAAATTAACCTTTCATTTCTTGGTTTGGAATCACCTCTCCTTAACCATTCCTACATTCATTCTTGATCAACATCAGGCTCTTCCAGAAGTTTTCTATATTTGCAACTATATTTAAGTTTTTTCCACATTTCTTGCCTTCTCATCTGGTCCTTCACCTTATATTCTTTCTTTTGTTTTTTTGGCACATTCAGTTGCTCTCTGTTTTTTATCCACTTCTGGTTTGATTGCCATTCCTGCTTGATGTTGATATGCTTCTGCTAAATTAAGCAGAGACGTCATCTTAGATTTATTCTCCTCATGTTTCAAAACGTTCACTAAATTTGGATCTTGTGAGGTCAGTAAATATGTGTGGAGTCCCAAGATTACAGATCTATACATGTAATCAATTTCAAGGAGGCCCATACCTCCTTTGGAACGAGGAATATATAATCTTGGTATACACTGATTTTTATAAATCATTTGGTGAGCATGAAGCATCCTTCTTGTTTTAATGTCCAGTCTATCCAACACTTTTTGGGGCCAGTCAATCACTCCAAAACTATAAGGACAGGAACAGCAAACTGATTTATAGCTTTGATCTTGTTCCTAGATGTCAATGCTGTTTTCAGGATTAATTTAAGTCTACTAACGTACTCCTTAATGAGTTTTATTCACATTTGTTCATGTTTTATTGCTGATGATTCATAAATTCTCTTGCTCAAGTTCTTTTATATCACATTCGTGTCCCAAACTGATGTTTTCCTGGTGCTGCAATTTTCTTGCTTTAAAGGTTGCTTTTGCACATTTATCAAGACCAAATGACATTCCAATATCATCTGAAAATATTTTGACAACCTGCAGCTGTGCTTTCAATTCCTCATCTGATGAGCTATAAAGTTTTAAATAATCAACAAAAAGAACATGAGAAGTAATTAGATGGTGTTGTTTTCTAGGAGCCAAATTGTAGTCATGGCCTAAGCTGTTAAGTAAACAGCTTAATGAATTAATAGCAGGGCAGAATAGCAATGGTGATAGAGAGTCACCCTGGAATATCCCCTTTGAATTTTTATCCCTGGGATAATAATCTGTCCTTTATCATGGTTTAATTGCAAAGGGTTGGGAGATTGGTGTAATGGTTAAGGTGTTTACCTTACAGACACAAGGTGCATGGTTTGATTCTCACACAGGGTACCTGGCTAGGCTTAATTTAGTCCACAGGGTCAGTTAGCCTAGTACTAATCTAATCTAATCTAAAATATATGCCATTGTTTCATGGTTACTGTAATGTAATGAATCAGCATAGGGTGTATCTTATACATATTTAAGCACTCTTTTATCCATGAATTTGGGATACTATCAAATGATTTTTTATAGTCAACTCATGTCATACTTAGATTCTTCCCCTTTTTATAGTTCTCCACTATAACTTTATTTAACAATAAATGATCCTTTGTTCCATATGACTTTCTTTTATTCTGAATGACTATAAACTCTTGTCGGCATCAATTCCCATGCACAGTTTATACATCTTTGGAAAACAAGTTATCGGTCTATAATTTTTAGGGTAGCTTGCAGGTTCACTCAAGTAAAAGCACTGTTTTTCCTGTTGTAAACCAGTGCGGTTTCTGTTCAGGATGCGCATATAAATAGTTTTTACTTATGGGTACTTCCTCGTGCAAAGATGTTAATACTTTCAGCCAAAATTTAGGTACTTCATCTGGGCCTGGGGTTTTCCAGTTAGAGACTTTGTTTCAATCTCTCTGGTTGTTACTTCATCCCATTTCATATCCTGTACCTTTAAACTTCTTATTCTTTCTTTTACTTCTTCTATCCATTTAGCATCTTTGTTATGTTCCAAAGGATCTTCATAGATACTTCTCCGGAACGTATCAATTTCTTCTTTTTTTGGCCATCTTTCAATTCCTTTTACCTTATTTCCTAATTATCTATAAAAAAAATTTTGGATCATCAATAAATTGCTTATTTTGTACTTTTCCTTTCTATTTATCTTTGTATCTTCTAAGTCTTTCTGCCTGTGCTGAAATGTTTAGTTTATTTGTGACCGTACATGATAGATCCTTGTCTGTTCTAATACTGTGCATTGCTTAAAATCACATATTCTTAGTATTTTTGTTGATCTGTTCTCTCTTCTATAATCTTCTAACAGTGACAATTCTTGTCTTAATTGCTTTATAGTTTTCTCTATTTGATATTTCCATGATGGTATTTGATTTCTCCCCTTCCTTTCCCTCACTACCCTGTGGTCTTGTGGTAGAACTTTATCAGTTATTAATTTAGCCGCACAGTAATATATTCTGTTTACTTCTGTTATATCGCATGGATCTCTATGGCAGTCCTAATTACTGTGTTCATTTGTTTTATCAAATGTCTGACTTTTGGGGGTTTAGTAACCTTCTGCAGTCTATTTCTCTCATTGATCTTGATGTATCTGTCTTTGTCTATTAAATCAAGCAACTCTTCTCTTAACTCCTTTTCTTCCATACCGAGGGCACATCCCTTGTTTTCCATTTCCTGCGGACATTCTATAGAAAGTTCTGTAGCATCTTCCTGTGGCACATTCTCTTCAATTTCATCCTGTATCATCTGTTGTTCTGTCGTATGGGAACTCACTGGCCTATTACTCCTCAACATTGACTGCATCAGAGTTTCCACAGTTTCCTGTTCCTTTCCTTGCTGTCTAGCTTCAAGTGAATGTTTATATTGGTTTCCTGTGGAAGGCTCCAAAATATCTTGATATGACACCTGACCAATTGATTCCTGTTCCACTGGTTTCCCCTTAATTTAGATATCCATTGCTCTATCCGGTACTTTCTGCATTAGACTTTCTACACTAAATCCTTCTCTTTGCAGCTGCTCCATAACCTCAATTTCTATTTCTTTGACCTCCACCACTAATCTCTTTTTCTACTTTTCCTCTTAATCTTCTTATGTTTTGTATTGTAAAGTTTTACATATCTGGATTCCTTTGCCTGTATTTCTCTTCAAATATTTTTCTGGCGTTTTTAATTTCTCCAAGTCTTTTGGGTTTCTAATACTATGATGGGAATGGACCCCATTCCTAAGTCAAATTACGATTAAATATCATTAAATTAGTATTGTTTCACTCTTTGATGTTAGCAAAAAGTGCTCTTCGCAGCACCTGCAATGTGCCCAGTAATGACTCATTCTGCAATTTGTACGATGTTACATGTATTGGTAACATATCTAAATACGATTGTAAATATGATTGCTCTATCCTGTTGTGGTGCTTTCTGCATTAGATTTTCTACACTATATCCTTCCGTTTGCAGCTGTTCCATAACCTCAACTTCTGTTTCTTTGACTTCTCCACTACTAATTTCTTTTGCTACTTTTCCTCTTAATCTGGCCATGTGGATATGCTGATGGCACTTCATACTGTACTTCTGTGTAAAACTCTTATCACATGTGGTACATTATAGGGCTTCTGCCTTTTTTTAATTTCTCCAAGTCTTTTGGGTTTCTAAAACCAATAATAGTAACAATACATAATTTCTTTCTTATCTTCAATAGTCCACTCTATCATCTTTATGGCTCTTTTTTTCCCAATCAATTTTTGTGATTTTTGTGGACTGCTACTTCCTTCTACAACAGGGGGGCCATCTTCTCCCTGGACCTGGCTTGGCCCCATTGTAGGAATGTTTCCATATTTTGAGGATTCTACACTGTCATTTTTTCCAGTCCTGGCACCAATGTGCGCCTACCAGGATTGGGCACTTTTTTATCCTGGGTCTTGTGCACCCAGCCCAGCTATCTTTTTTTTTTTCTTTTTGACTTACTTCTGTCTATGATATATGCTATAAAAATATATTCTATATATCAGTGTCGCCTTGGTGAGATTTTGTGAAAAACAGGGTCCACTTCATGAAGGTACTCACCAAGACTTGAGGATGAATTCGATTTCAGCACTACTACTCTCCTTTCTTTGCTGACTTTTCATCTCTAATTAGGACGCCCTTTCTCTCCAGTGTGTGCATATTTGTGTTTTTCCATGCTAACCTTCTGTGCAAAACTCTTGTCATACATAGCAATTTTGTAGGGTTTCTGTTCTGTGTAGATATGCTGATGAAGTACCATAGTCGTTTTCCATGCAAACCTTTTGTCACACACACTGCAATGGTAGGGCTTCTGTCTTTTTTAAATTCTCCATGTCTTTTGGGTTTCTAATAACATGATGGGAATGGACCCCATTCCTAAGTCAAAATACAATTAAAGTTCATGAAATTAGTATTGTTTCACTCTTTGACTTTAGCTAAAAGTGCTCTTTGGAGCACCCGCAATGTGCCCAGCAATGACTCCTTCTGCAATTCGTACCGTGTTACATGAATTCGTATCCTATCTAAATACGATTGTAAATTATTTTTTATAAGAGCAGTTGCTCCTACTACTACTGGAACTGTCAGGGTATCTTTCTTCCACATGGCTCTCGTTTCTGTCTGCAGATCAAGCTATTTTATAACTTTGTGTCTCTCTCTGTATGCAAGACACTGTAGTCACTGGGTGTGGTGATTTCAATGATCAATTCTACTTTTGTCTTCTTTTCTTGGACCACTATATCCGGTTTTCTAGCATCTATCTTTTGAACTATTTGTATTGGGTGATCCCATGTGATATAAACTTCATCATTTTCTATGATTCCTTGTGGCTCATGTTTCCAGTGTTTTTCAGCCACTTTGATACCATAATGCTTGCACAATCTCCAGTGTAACAGCCTCACCACATTATTATGCCTTTCAGTATACAGTCCCTCTGCCATTAGTGCATCACAACCAGCAACAATGTGTGTGAGTGTTTCCAATTCGGTTTTACAAAACCTACATATGTCTGTTTCTCCCCATGTTCAATGGACTTTGTAAACCAGCATGTACGTAGCCCACTATCTTGGGATGCCAACATTAACCTTTCATATCTTGGTTTGGATTCACCTCTCCTTAACCATTCCTGTGTTCATTCTTGATCAACATCAGGCTCTTCCAGAAGTTTTCTATACTTGCAACTATAGTTATGTTTTTTCCACATTCCTTGCCTTCTTATCTAGTCCTACACCTTATATTCTTTCTTCTGTTTTTTGGCACATTCATTTGCTGCCTGGTTTTTATCCACTTCTGGTTTGATTTCTATTCCTGCTTGATGTCGATATGCTTCTGCTAAATAAAGCAGAGACTTCATCTTAGATTTATTCTCCTCATGTTTCAAAACTTTCTCTACATTTGGATCCTGTGAGGTCAGTAAATATGTGTGGAGTCCCATGATTGTAGATCTATACATGTAATCAATTTCAAGGAGGCCCATCCTTCCTTCGGAATGGGGAATGTATAAGCTTGGTATACACTGATTTTTATAAATCATTTGGTAAGCATGAAGCATCCTTCTTGTTTTAATATCCAGTCTATCCAACACTTTTTTGTGGCCAGTCAATCACTCCAAAACTATAAGTTAGAACAGGAAGAGCAAATTTATTTATGGCTTGGATCTTGTTCCTAGGCTCCTAGATGTCAATGCTGTTTGCAGGATTAATTCTTCTAAAGTAGTCCTTACTGAGTTTTATTCACATTTGTTCATGTTTTATTGCTGATCCTTCATCAAGTCCTAAGTATTTATACACTCCCTCCTGCTCAAGTTTTTTTTATATCACATTCTTGTCCCAAACTGATGTTTTCCTGGTGCTGCAGTTTTCCTGCTTTAAAGGTTGCTTTTGCACATTCATCAAGACCAAATGACATTTCAATATCATCTGAAAAAGTTTTGACAACCTGCAGCTGTGCTTTCAGTTCCTCATCTAATGAGCTATAAAGTTTTAAATCATCGACAAAGAGAAGATGAGAAGTCATTAGACTTTGCTGTTTTCTAGGACCCAAATTGTAGCCATGGCCTAGGCTGTTAAGTAAACAGCTTAATGGATTAATGCCAAGGCAGAATAGCAACGGTGACAAAGAGTCACCCTGGAATAGCCCCCTTTGAATTTTTATCCCTGGGATAATAATCTGTCCTTTATCATGGCTTAATTGCAAAGTGGTCTGCCACTGTTTCATGGTTACTGTAATGTAGTCAATCAGTGTAGGCTGTATCTTATACATTATAAGCACTCTTTTATCCATGAATGTGAAATACTTTCAAATGCTTTTTTGTAGTCAATCCATGCCATACTTAGATTCTTCCCCTCACTCTAACTTTATTTAACAACAAATGATCCTTTGTTCCATATGACTTTCTTTTATTGCCCTTTTGTTCTACCGCCATAATTGAGTTTTCTTCTAAATAACTATAAATTCTGTTAGTGTCACTTCCCGTGTATAGTTTGTACATCGTTGGAAGACTAGTTATTGATCTATAATTTTTAGGGTAGCTTGCAGGTTTACTCTTAAGTATGATCATTGTTTTTCCTATTGTTAACCAGTGTGGTGTGTGTTTGGGCGTGAGCATATAAATAGTTCTTACTCATGCCTAAGTCCTCATTCAAAGAAGTTAATACTTTAAGCCAAAAGTTAGGTACTGCATCTGAGCTTGGGGTTTTCCAGTTAAAGGCTTTTCTCAACTTTATTTCAATCTCTCTGGCTGTTATTTCATCCCATGTCATATCCTGCACCTTTAAACTTCTTATTCTTTCTTTTACTTTTTCTATCCATTTAGCATCTTTATGTTCCACAGGATCCTCATAGATACTTCTCCAAAATATATCTACTTCCTCTTTTTTTGGTGATCTTTCAATTCCTTTTACGTTATTTCCCAATTCTCTATAAAACTTTTTTTGGTCATCAATAAATTGCTTATTTTGTGCTTTTCCCTTATATTTATCTTCGTATCTTCTAAGTTTTTCTGCCTGTTTTGAAATATTTAGTTTATCTCCAATAGTACATAATAGACCCTAGTCTGTTCTAATACTGCACATTGCTTTTATCACATCTATCTTTCTTAGTATTTTTGTTGATCTATTCCCTCTTCTATAATCTTCTAACAATGACAGTTCTTGTCTTAGCTGCTTTATAGTTTTCTCTATTCGATATTTCCATGATGGTATTCGCTTTTGTCCCCTCTTTTCCCTTGCTACCCTGTGTTCCTGTGGTAGAACTTTATCAGTTATTAATTTAGCAGCGCAGTAATATATTCTGTTTACTTCTGTTATATCGCAGGGATCTCTATGGACAGTCCTAATTACTGTGTTCATTTGTTTTATCAAGCTTTTGACTTTTGAGGTTTTATTAACCTTCTGCAGTCTATTTCTCTCATTGATCTTGATATAGCTGTCTGTCTATTAAATCAAGCAACTCTTCTTTTAACTCATTTTCTTCCATACTGATGGCACATCCTTTATTTTCCATTTCCTGCGAACATTCTATACAAAGTTCTACAGCATCTTCCTGTGGCACATTCCCTTTAATTTTATCCTGTGTCATCTGTTGCTCTGTCGTATGGGAACTCACTGGCCTATCATTCCTCAACATTGACTGCATCAGAGTTTCCACAGTTTCCTCTTCCTTTCCTTGCTGTCTAGCTTCAAATAAATATTTATACTGGTTT